>NW_022985075.1:543820-664150 GCF_010015585.1 Eremomyces bilateralis CBS 781.70
ACATCGAGGGCCGAGAGTTCTCATGCAACTATTAAGCGACGGATCACGCTTCGACGAGGCGATATAATGAATACCATCGATCAATTAACGCATTCAATCCGTCGTACAAACCATGAGGCTACTGTCGCAATGGAGGACTCTGCAATCCGTGTCAATCCGAAGTATCGCGCCGTTTTCTCTCCGGAAGTGATCCAACATGTTTCTCCGCAAGCGCTTAAGAAGATGTATCGAAGTATCATTCGAATCAGGCTTGAAGAACGTCGACGGCGAGATGAAGAGCGGCGACAGAGAAATGAAGAGCGTCAACAGAGAAATGAAGAGCGTCAACAGAGAAATGAAGAGCGTCAACAAAGAGATGAAGAGCACTCAGGAGATTACTCGAACCAGTCTCCATGCACACACATATATCAGACTTCTCTTGGACTTCCTTGCTTCCATACTATTCGACGTTGTCTATCACAAAATACGCAAATCCAGCTTCCTATGATCGACTCCTATTGGTTTTACAAGTTACCTACACTCCCACTACCCGGATCCTTCGCGACAGTACGCGATCCAGCTATGGCACGACTTCCTCCTGGACTAAGAGACCGGCCAAACGACCCTTCTTCGCGTCGACTCCCGTCTGCCTTCGAACAGGTACGTGCAACACCATTACAACACCAAAGATCGGGAGGAGGAGCACAGCCCCAGCCAGCCCCTCCGCCGCAGATGAACGGGCAGGAAATTACGGAAGAAGCACGAAGGTTACTTGCGAACTATCGACCAGGGGAGACGTCATTCAGCGATCTCATCCAAGAGCGCATCAGCGGCCTTACGCCAGCTTCTTTTGAGTGAAACGAGGACCTAAGTTAGCGTTTTTGATCATCCGTGATCCTCCGTACGATTAGATACATTGGATTACAGAGTTTGAACGCAGAATGGTCGGCTTGACTCGTATAAAGCATCATATACTGGACCATCCCAATCTGCGTCAGAGATTCGAAGGGATTGGTATGTCATGTGACCAGGTAGGGTGTAAATGGAGCGGGGTACGGGTGTGAATGGAGCACAGCAGGGTGTGAAAGGAGCTTCACCCTTGCCATGGACCGTACACTCTCAGATGAAAGCTCATCTGAGAGTGGGCCGACCTGCAGCCTCCAGCCCAGGCTGGCTAATCGAGGCGTCGCGAGGCGTCGCGAGGGATGACTAAGCGCCTCGACTCGCCTCGACTCAATTACATACTAATCCGCCTCGCGAGGCCTGCGCGAACCATGGTTAAATATACCATCCGTAGTCCTGTATACTATATAGTGACCAATACCACGGTGGCTAAGGTCATTGAATCCTATAGAATCTGGGTCAGATCCAGAAAATACGGACTACGACGATGAAAGACTGGTAGCATGCGACTAAACGGGTCTAGCAACACGTGATACAGCGAAATAGCGACGCCTTGATCAAGGAACGAGGCGAGCGAGGCGAGGCGCTTAACGAGGCCTTGCTCGATTAGCCAGCCTGCTCCAGCCTCCATGGTCAAATCACGTGCAGAGTGCAGGAGTTATTATCACGTGACTGTGGCGTAGACTTAGGACAAGCAGGGATGTTATATTAACATATGCAGGGTAATTGGGGTGTATGTGCAGCACCTGCCTTTTCATTGGCTTGAGCAAATGCCTTCATGCAGTTCTGCACTTCAAGTCTTAACGAACCTTTGCCTCTATTGCGTATATCATTCAAGAATCAAAACCATATTACCAGCTATGGGAGATGAGCCAGTCATGGATCCTCCGCAGCCTGGGTCTCCGAAGAGGAAGCGCAATGACAACGATGGACACAGCGAAGGTGGTGAAAAGGTTCATCACAAACGACAGAAGCATCCTGGATCCCGCGGTAAAAAGTCGTCCGCTCAGCGAGGTTCTCGGGGAAATTCGAGAAGGCCTACTGGGCGGAACGAATATTTGTGAGCAATTAGATATCCAGGGATTTCTTCAAAGCAACAACTAATAGCGCAAGTCGCCAAAATGTAGATAAAAGGGATCGAAACACCGCAAGGCAGGCCAAACGAGATCAGGATGCAGAGAATGGCGACGGCGAAGTGGGGAAATCCCACCTCCCTCCAGCGTTCAGTGCGGAAGAAATTGCAGAGGAGTCGCGTCGTCCGAAGCGGAAAGTTGCAGTTCTACTCAGCTACTCTGGGAGCGGATACAAAGGCATGCAGATCATGCCAAACGAACGAACCATTGAAGGCGACTTGTTCTCGGCATTTGTGTCTGCGGGCGCTATTTCAAAAGCCAATGCCAATGATCCCAAGAAAAGCACTCTTGTCCGATGCGCCAGGACCGACAAAGGTGTTCATGCCGCCGGGAATGTGGTATCTCTCAAACTCATCGTGGAAGACGAGGATATCGTCGAAAAGATCAACACCCACCTCCCTCCTCAAATCCGGGTTTGGGGATTCCTACGAACGATTGGAAGCTTTAGTTGCTACGCGGCATGTGACTCACGGTGGTACGAATACCTCATCCCAACGCACTGCTTCCTACCTCCCAATCCTGCCTCATTCCTCGGGAAGAAGATCGTAGAGCTCGCGAAAGAAGCAGATGACGTTGAAGGCTACCAGTCCCGTCAAGGAGCGGAAAAGGACTTCTGGAAGTTTGCCGAAGAGAAGCACGTCGCTCCGATCCTGGCGCGTTTGGATGACAATCTAAGATCTCTCATCAACAAGGCCCTCTACGAGGAGGAGAATGTCGGCGAGTTCGAGGCGTTCGAAGCGATACAAAAGAAGGAGGCCAAAATGGAGGAAGAGGCCTTGAACAAAGCGGGCACAAGCGGCCAGGAGCAGTCGGCGCCAGATCAACCCACCAATGACGAAGCCACCGAACCTCGAAAACCCTCCACCATAAAGATTGCCGGCACATCCATCAAGACTGTCGATCTCAGCGGTGAGCAGCAGGCTTCGCTGGATCAAGCCATCAAAGACATCAAAGAGGCTCACTATCATGCCAAAGCAGAGTACCGTATCACACCGGAACGGCTCGAACGGGTGAAGTTGGCCTTCAGCCAGTACAAAGGCACGAGCAACTACCACAACTATACGGTCCGGAAGATGGCAACCGATCCATCCGCCAAGCGCCACATGAAGTCTTTCGAGGTCAATGGAGATCCGATGATCCTCAGCGGGACCGAATGGATCTCCCTGAAGGTGCACGGGCAAAGCTTTATGATGCACCAGATCCGGAAAATGGTCAGCATGGCGGCATTGATCGTCCGTTGCGGTACGCCTGTTGTGCGGATACCTGAAAGCTTTGAACATACGACCATTGCGATCCCTAAGGCGCCCGGACTCGGACTACTGCTCGAGAGGCCGATCTTCGATACGTACAATAAGATCCAAGCCGAAAAGTTCGACAAAGAGCCCATTGACTTCTCGAAGTACGATGCTCAGATCCAGGAGTTCAAGCAGAGGGAGATTTACAACCGCATCTTCGAAGAGGATGCCAAGGATCACACGTAAGCGACTGCTTCAGTCCTCCTCCTGAGCTATTTTCCGGCTAACTTCCACCCAGTTTCTACAACTTCTTCTCTCATGTTGATGGGTATAAAGAATCGTCCTTCTTGTACTTGAGTTCTAAAGGCTTCGATGCGGTCAAAGCTGCACGAGTTGCTCCGGGAAGAAAATCCGTGGAGAAGGCACTGGTGGAAGCCTCGGACTCGGAAGAAGAGCGAATGGCGAGGGGTGGCGAGGAAGGCTAGACACATAAGGGCTGTCGCGCAAGTTTGGGCCGATGCATCATTTATATGAGTGGACTGGAGAAACATGGAAGATAGCAATCATGGTTGACTTGATTGCGACCTATTAGACATACAAAATCCCGCAAGGAAATCCTTGGGTTCTTGCAACTGATACGGGATACAGTAGCCTCAAATCAGTCATCCAGCCTAGTCTTTTTAATGCAGCCACCGTAGAGAATGCCCATGAATGCACGGAAACTTTTCCTCCTGGCAATGTACTTTAAAACCGGGTACCATTGACGTTCTGGACGCCCTTCCCCAATTGACTCGCAACCACCGTCGCCTCGCGCACCGCCCTCGACATCGACCCCCTCACCCGCCCTTCCTCCAGCACCAGCAACCCCCCAATCGTGCACCCCCCCGGCGTGCACACCTTATCCCGCAACACCGCCGGATGCTCCCCATTCTGCACCAACGCCGCAGCCCCACGCATCGTCTGCGCGGCCATGATCTGCGCCTCCGCGCGCGGCAACCCCATCGCGACGCCGCCGTCCGCTAGCGACTCCAGCACTAGGAACATGAACGCGGGGCCGGAGCCGCACAGCGCGGTGCCCGCGTCCATGTTGCCGGCGGGGAGCTGCACGATCTTGCCGATGCGGCTGAAGATCCAGACGACGAGGGCGAGGGACGCGGAGGGGAGGGGCGGGGTGGAGGTGGCGATGACGGTCATGGATTCGCGGACGAAGCTGGCGGTGCTGGGCATGACGCGGACGATTTGGCAGGGGTCGGGGGGCGGGGTGGCGCCGTAGAGGGTTTCGGAGATTTGCTCCTGGGTGACGCCGGCGAGGATGCTCATGAGGAGCTTGCCGGCGAGGGCGTCTTTGACGCCCGGGGCGGTCAGGACGTCGCGGAGCATGTAGGGTTTGCATCCGAGGAGGACGACATCGGCTTGCTGGAGGCCGGGGATGTTGTCGTTGACCAGAGTGGTTAGGCTGGAGGAGTAGGCTGCGAGCTCAGTTTGGATGCGCTTTGCGGACACGGGGCGGCGGACGCAGGCGATGAACTTGGAAGGGAGCCGGGCTGGGAGCTCTTCCCCGGGAGTGGATGCGGATGGCGCTTCAAGGGACGACATGATCCCCGAGAGGATCGAGATGCCCATGGTACCTATCGAAACCCGTTAGTGAGATATTGACAAGCACCCGAAGCACATCGTACCGCATCCTAACACCGTGAGAGTGAGTCCTTCCGAGTTCCCGGATTGTGCTGCCATGTTGATATCGGTATCTGGAACTGTTAGCATGTGGTTTCCTGCAACTTGCTCGATGCCTTGCATACCAGAAGCAATTCCAATATTAATTTCTTGTGATCTGAAAATACTGCGTCTTTGCAAACTACAGCATCCAATTGCCCGGAAAATTTCGACCTCACTTCCCGATTGATTACCGTAACATTTAATGGAGATCTACTCCAGCTGCCGGGCAATATCCATGGTCAATGGTGGCGTTCATAGAGCGGCGGTGGCTGAATGCTGCTTTTCGCAGGCCGTTCCCCGCGGAGCTGGCCCGACTGCATGTGGCTGACCACAGCATTTGGCGCTTGGGTTCGGAATTATGAACGGTCCAGTATGAAGCTCCATGAGGCTCTCGTTGCAAATTGCCAACTTTATATTCACCAACGGTCAACCGACGCATCATGTGTTATACGATGGACGTTGAATGCCGTCATCCCACGACCCCCCTCGAGCGTCGGTCACAAATTTGATTTCTGCAGTGATCCATGCATCACCTCCCCGAGTGTCAAAAGATTCAACCTATCCGGCGTGCATGGCCCTGAGCCGTTTGAGCCATGGCAGATCCATTCGAAGTCCGCATCCGGTTCACATCGCTCCTCCAGCACCTGGACGCCTCCGTGACGTCCGCGCAGCGAGCTGCCAGCTATGCGCTCAAGAACCGAGATATGGACGAGGACCTCCACTCGTGCATCCTGGAGCAGCTGGAGCGCGTAAGTCATGGAAACGACGTGGCGCAAGTACGAATACTAACCGTTGGCAGAATAACATGAATGTCCGAGCGAATATCCTGTTCTTCGTCGAGCACCTGTGCGATCTCGCGCAGCGTGAGAATCACCTCGACTTTGTGCAGATGATACAAAAGGACATTATTCGAATTATCGACGCTGTCGCTCCTAGCGATGGTAGCGGCGCCACCAACGTGAAATTGGCAAGGAAGGTCAGATTGCCTCCACGCCTTTCCCCGGCTCCCGTGAAGCACGGCTGATGTCCACCAGGTGATGAACGGCCTAGAACAACGACGGATTCTCGGCGACGACACGATCCGAGAAATCGATGCGCGCCTGAGCGAGCGCGACACGGCGGGCATCGCCGAACCGCGGACGAACGGACAGAGCGTGAAATCAGCTACAACTACGGCGAAGACGAACGGGATTGCCCGACTGGACAAAAAGCAGATCGAGAGAAGAATTGAAGAAGATCGGGAACGGCACAAGCGGATGAGAGAGAGCATTTGGGCGGTCAGTGCGGAAAACGGGGATGAGGCGGATCGAGAGTGGGAGGAGGATTTGGATCACGAGGAGGATGATTTGATTGAGGGGAAAGAGCACAAGATCCTGCAGGGGGACTCCGACACCTTTACCTAACGGAAATGGCATGATCCTGGTTGGGAGAGTAAAATATGATGATATGTTACATTAGCAAGCGTATGGAGACTTCCTCCATAGCGAATCTTGCTGCATCCTTGATATCCAAGAAGCAAACAGACCCAAGAAAACAGCCATGTCCAAGAGCCACCACCCGCCTCCGGAGACCACGCGTATGATACATGTACAGCTCGATGCTAACGCCACAGTGTATGCTATCCTACATTGCTGCACTATTCCATCACCACCACCGCCCCGATCGCCTTAAGCGTCTCGACGATCTTCTCCCCCTCCTCCTTCGGCACGGACTCTTTCATCATTTTCGGCGCGCTCTCGACGAACTTCTTGCTGTCCACCAGACTCAGGCCGAGCAGGCTCTTGATCTCCTTGATCACCTTCGGTTTGGAGCCGGCGTCGAACGATTGGAGTTTGAGGTTGAACAGCGTCTTTTCTTGAGCCGGGGGGGCCGCTTCTTCCTCTTCGACGGGTGCGGCGGCCGCTGGGGCGGCGGCTGCGAATCCGCCCATCGGTACATCTGGGATATTTAACCGGCTCTGGATGGTGTTAGCAATTGATGATTCTTCCGTCTTGGGAGTCCGTACCTTCAACGTAGAGACGAGGTCGGCTGTCTCGAGGAGAGTCAATTTCCCAATCTGCTCGACTATAGCTTCGATCTTCGGGTCCAAAGGAGCAGCCGCCTCGGTCGACTGCTGTCTCCGCTGCAGATAGCTCGCGGACTGTGTCGTTCGTTGACGAAGAACGGAGGTCGAGATGATCCTTCGGCGAAGAGGGCTGCGGGCGCATTGCCGCACGACGGCGGGGAGGGAGAGAGACATGGTGCAAAGAATGTCGAGAGATGCTCTCAGGCTCCAATTAGGATGTATGGAAGGAAGCACAAGCTGTGGTTAGGATTCGTCCATCGGGGAGGCCCAGATAAATCTTTAGGTCGCGAAAAGCGATGGACGACGATGTGGTCTGGGCGTCTCAAATTCATACACATTGGCCTTACAGCCTTACAACCTTATATATTTACAGGGGGCCCCTGTCCAAAATTCTCGACATCTCGACATCGACATTATTTCGCGAACGAAATTTGTTCCATGAAGGTTCAAATCCTCCGAATTTGACCACAATTAATCGACCGTCACGATAAGGTCGTTCTTGACCGAAGTGATGGACTGCTCGCGGCAATTCGCTTCGTTGCTGCTCACCGCAGACCTCCCCGAAGAACTCAAACTCATCCTCCGCGAAGGATCGATCCCGCAAATCCTCGAAGCCACCTCCGCCGCCGCCCTCCTCCCGCGATACACGGACGCCCTCTTTCTCCAACTGCAGCCAATATTCGCGGAGCTCTGCTGCAGATGGAACCGAAACCAGCTGCTCTACGCAATTCCGGCCCTGGGACGCATCCTGCCGTTTGCCCCTCACTTGCCGCAGTTCATATCACAACCGCTCTTCCACGATGATAATGGCCGACCGTTACGGCTGCCGACCTTGGAACAAACCCTCTTTCAGGGCAGAAAGGAGGAAGACCTGCGCGAACTACTCCTGGGTCTATTTCGACTGTTGAGGCTGGACGACCGGACGTATAGCGCTTATATTCACGCTGCCAATCTTCAACTATGCCTCTCGCACTCCTCCATTGCCATACGATACCTGGCGACTCGTGTGCTCTGCCTCTTTGCGCATGCTGCGGATGCTGCAACAGCTCAGACCCTGCATAAATATACGGCCGGACAGGCTGTCAAAGCCCTTTGGGACGGCAAAGAGATCGACTATACATATCTGAACATATGGGAGAGGAAACGGTTCGAATCAATGTCAGGGGCGGTTGATGAGGCTCAAAAGCTGCAGTCGGAACTTCCATCTGCCGCTATGCGGCCTCTATTTGTCCGACCTGAAGACATGAGCCCTCACGTCGTCCCCGTCCAAGGGGTGCTTTTACCCCGAATCCACAAGGGATCCATGGACGAAGTGGACGAGTCATTCGTCGCTGTGCCCAGTGCGATCTCCAACCTAGCTTCCTTTGCCAGGACTATACTGGGAGGCCATCCTACGCTTCTTACAGGATTACCTGGTTCTGGCAAAACGTTCATCATCAACTATCTTGCAGAATTGATGGGTAAACGAGATACCATGGTTACTCTGCATCTGAACGAACAGACCGATGCAAAACTACTGCTTGGTCTGTATACGACCGACCCAGAAGCCGGGACATTTGCTTGGGCTCCTGGCGTTCTCACTACTGCTGTGAAGGAGGGCCGATGGCTCGTAATTGAAGACCTTGATCATGCGCCCGATTCCGTAATCAGTACCCTATTGCCGCTACTGGAAAGAGGGGAGCTGCATCTGCCGAGTCGAGGTGAAGTCATCCGAGCCGCGGAAGGATTCCGAATCATCGCTACGATACGAACCATTCAAAGCTCTACAGGGACCGAGACCATTTCCCGACCGAGGATGGTCGGTTGGAGGTTTTGGGAACGAACTCAATTGTGTCCATTCTCCCTGCAGGAGGCCAAGGACATCATTCAAACCAAGTACCCGGAGTTGGTGAAGCATTCCGGCTCCTTCACAACTCTGTTTGAGAGGGTAACCACGCTTCTCGCATCGAAATCATTTTCATATGCCGCCAAAAATGGCTCCATTCGGCCGTTCCATTTTGCCGATTTGCTGAAATGGTGCAGCCGAATGTCGTGGAAATTCAAACATTCACGAAAATTCGATGACAATGATTTGGCCGGCATGTTCCTGGATGCCGTGGACATATTCGCAGCGAGCATGCGCGACAAGGTTTTGCAGGACGCGATGGTTGAGAACATCGCCATCGCCCTCGGCATTGACCCTCAGCTTCGCGACCATCTACTCGGTCGAAGAGAAATCCCAGTGGGGTTCCCAAAGGAAGGATCGAAAGCGTCGCTTCGTGTCGGACGCATCCAACTACCAGTGTCCTCTTCGATCAAGAGACACCTGGACACACAAGCTCTCGCTCTGAATCGTCAGACGAGATGCGCTCTCGAAAGAATTTCGGCGGCAGTTATGCAGAGCGAGCCACTTCTTCTTGTAGGCGAGACTGGCGCTGGAAAGACATCCACAGTGCAGTACTTGTCAAATTGCTCCAGAGCTACACTGCATGTCTTCAATTTGTCCCAACAGAGCGAAGGCAGCGACTTGTTAGGAAGCTTTAAGCCGGTTTCGATTCGGGCTATGATGCAGCCTCTGAAAGCGCGGTTCGAAGACCTTTTCTTCGCCACATTTGGGCAGAAGGCGAACGAAGGTTTCCTGACGTCCCTCTCCAAGTCTTTCGCAAAGGGCCAATGGAGCCGGGTCTTCAAGCTCTGGCTCAACGCTATCGATCGCGTGCAACAAGCACCCCCATCGCGGGAGCACGCTGAGATCTCGACCGCTCATCCGCGCAAAAAGATCAAAACGGGGCATTCCCACGCGGAGAGCGAGCCAGCCACGCCGTCGTACAAGTATGTCTCGGAATGGGAACAGTTTGCAGCGGAGGCAAGGGTTCTGGAGCAAAAGATGAAGTCATCACGGTCGAGCCCGCTGTTCGCGTTTGTCGAGGGGAACCTCGTCAAAGCTGCACGCAATGGTCACTGGGTCTTACTGGATGAGATCAACCTGGCCCCGATGGAGACTCTAGAGGCGCTTGCCGAGCTACTCGGAGGCGGATATCGAAACGAGAGGTTCTTAATGTTGTCTGAGTCGGGTGAAGTCCAACGGATCGAAGCCCACCGGGACTTCCGCCTGTTCGCCGCGATGAATCCCGCCACCGACGTAGGCAAGCGTGACCTCCCTGGCGGAATCCGCAGCCGTTTCACCGAATTCTACTTCGAAAGTCCCGATCGCGATCCGGAGTCGCTGCTGATGATCGTCAGCTCGTACCTGCGCGATCCGCACTTCGACAAAAAGTCCGCGCCCGACGCCGCGGGTCTCTACCAAAAAATTCAAGGGCTCGTGGAGTCGAATCAGATCGTGGACGGAGCGGGGCGTCGGCCGCATTACAGTCTCAGAAGTTTAACCCGAGCACTGAGGTTCGCCGCCCTCATGAAGCCCTGCATGTCCGGCAGAGAGGCGCTGAATGAAGGGTTTCAGATGAGCTTTTCCACCTGTTTGGACAATACTTCGGCGATGGAGGTGACGAAGTTGATTTCCGAGTCTCTGCTGGGACCCAAGTCAAACCGGACTCGGGCTCAGCGGGCATTCAAGGCTCCCAACGATGGGACAAAACATGTCCAAATCGGCGCAAGATGGCTGAGATGCGGAGACGGCAATGCTGAAGACGTGTCGGACTACATTATCACACCCTTCATCCAGAGCAATCTTGACAATTTGGTGCGCGCGGTATCTGCGAGGCGGTATCCGATTCTGCTCCAAGGCCCGACATCGTCCGGGAAAACGAGTATGATCGAATACCTTGCTCGACGATCGGGCAACAAATTTGTGCGCATCAACAATCATGAGCATACTGATCTGCAAGAGTACTTGGGCTCGTATGTTTCCAAAGGGGGCGAACAAGTAGAGTTCCAAGATGGGGCTCTCGTCCAGGCGATGCGGAAGGGCTATTGGATTGTCCTCGACGAGCTGAACTTAGCCCCGGGAGAAGTCCTCGAAGCGTTGAATCGGCTTCTCGACGACAACCGGGAGCTGTTCATCCCCGAGACGCAGGAGACGGTCCTTCCGCACCCCAACTTCGTCCTCTTCGCTACGCAGAATCCGGCGGGGCTGTACGGGGGTCGCAAGCACCTCTCGCGTGCATTTCGCAACCGGTTCCTGGAGATGCACTTCGACGATATTCCGACGGAAGAACTCAGCCATATCCTCTACCAGCGGTGTTCCATGCCCCAATCGTGGGCCAACCGGATCGTCGCAGTGTACCAGCGACTCTCGCAACTCCGCCAGCAAAATCGGCTGTTTGAGCAGAAGAGCTTCGCAACTTTGCGAGACCTCTTCCGTTGGGGTGGGAGACCGGCGTCGACGATCGAAGAACTTGCGGAGAATGGTTACATGCTCTTGGCCGAGAGGGTTCGGAAGGAAGACGAACGGGCCATGGTCAAGACCGCGATTGAAGAGTGCATGAGCAAAGCGCGAGCGCGTGTCACGATCGATCTTGAAAAGCTCTACAATGGCGATTTGACCAACATGCAAATCGACTATCCTCGCAACAACGCCGCTTTTGTCGACACCTCTGCGATGCGAAGAATGATCACCCTTCTCGCGCATGCTTTCAGAAACCATGAGCCAATTCTCTTGATTGGCGAAACCGGATGTGGAAAGACCACAGCGTGTCAAGTCATGGCGCTGCTCAAGGAAACGCTGCTGTTAACCGTGAATGCTCACCAGAACACCGAGGCTGGAGATCTTCTCGGTTCGCAACGGCCGATTCGCAATCGGGCCTCCATCGAGTCTGATCTCGTCGCGGCGTTGACGACTGCCCTTGACTTGCAAGGCGTATCACATCCACCTGCGTCAACTCTATCCGACTTCCTTCATGCCTACGACATCTCTGCGAAAGATCAATTGCCAAAAGACCTCCAGAAATCGATCGAAGCGAATCGTCTTCGACACTCTCAGCTTTTTGAATGGTCGGACGGACCCCTTGTCCAGGCCATGAGAGAGGGGAATTTCTTCCTTCTCGACGAGATCTCTTTGGCCGACGACTCTGTGTTGGAGCGGCTGAACAGCGTCTTGGAGCCGAAGCGGGAGATTTACCTCGCCGAGAAAGGAGGTGAAGGCCAAAGCATCCAGGGAGCCGACGGCTTCCAGTTCATGGCGACCATGAACCCGGGCGGAGATTATGGCAAGCGCGAGCTCTCTCCAGCCTTGCGAAATCGCTTTACCGAGATTTGGATCCCCAACATGACCGACCAGGAAGATCTGCTCGTTATCCTCGAAGCCAGGCTTGCTGCGCATACACGGCCGTATGGAAGCCGGCTGCTGCAGTTCGCCAAGTGGTTCGGGCAGCAATACAATACCGGAATGACGGAGAGCATATCGCTGCGGAAAATGTTAGGTTGGGTTCAATTCGTCAATAGCTTCCCAGAAACCAGCATCCAGGAAGCCATTGTCCATGGCGCTGCATTGGTTTTCATCGACGCCCTCGGTGCAAATCCTGCGGGCTTGATCTCCGTTAATCAGGCCAATGTGGAATCCGAACGCCTGGTATGCCTGAACAGCTTGTCGGAGCTCTTTCAGTTCAACGCCACCTTGATTTACTTCGTCACTGCCGACATAGGGATCTCGAACACTGCGATATCCGTTGGCCCGTTTCAACTTCCTCGGACAGAGACTCCGGCCGACAACGGGGACTTCAGCATGGTTGCTCCAACGACTCGATCGAACATCATGCGCATTGCCCGAGCGATGCGTTTGCCGAGGCCGATACTCATTGAAGGTGCGCCTGGCGTTGGGAAAACAACCCTGGTGCTCGAACTTGCTCGGTTACTCGGGAAACGAATTACGCGAATCAATCTCTCGGAGCAGACCGATCTCATGGATTTGTTCGGGTCGGACGTTCCATCGGAAGGCTCGGAGCTGGGCAAATTCGTTTGGCACGATGCACCGTTTTTGACCGCCATGAAACGAGGCGATTGGGTGTTGTTGGATGAGATGAACTTGGCTTCGCAGCCGGTCTTGGAAGGTCTCAACGCTTGTCTGGATCACCGTGGCGAAGCGTTCGTTCCAGAGTTGAACCAGACATTCGCAAAGCACCCTGGTTTCATGGTTTTCGCAGCCCAGAATCCACATCATCAGGGCAATGGTAGGAAAGGATTGCCTGCCTCTTTCGTTGATCGGTTCACTGTGGTATACGCCGAGTCGATGGTAGCTACTGATTTCGAGCTGATCTGCACACAATCGTTCTCAGACCTTCCACAAGATTCCATCGAGAAGGTGGTCCGTTTCAGCGAGGAAATCGGCAAGCAGCTTGACAACCGGCGTTTTGGAACCGTTGGAGGTCCCTGGGAATTCAACTTGAGAGACGTTCGAAGATGGCTGGAATTACTGCAGTCACAACGACAGACTCTCCCTCACGTCCCGCTCGAACACTTTTTCAACCTCATCTGCCTTCAACGATTCCGCACTGGCGAGGACGCGGAGAAAATCCGGCAGCTTTGCCTCGACGTATTTGGGCCTCCCCCAGCCCCAGCAGCATTCCACAACCTCTCTCAAGACCGATATCAAGTTGGCCTGGCGTTGCTCCCGCGGTCACTCGACACCGCCGAAAGCTCGACTCCTATCACCAACCTCGGGGCCGGGGTTGGATCTCTCCTTGAATCTATCGTCTTCTGTATCGACAGGGCGTGGCCAGTTCTTTTGACTGGTCCGAGCGGGTGCGGGAAGTCTCATGTCATCCGTTACCTATCAGCTATGGCGGGCGCAAAGCTCGTCAATCTTTCGCTGAACGCCGATACTGACTCCAGTGACCTCATTGGTGGGTACGAACAATATGATGCGATGAGGCATATTGCGACTGCCATTGCACAGCTTCGTTCCATTCTTCAAGTCCGAGTCATCCAGATTTGCCTTCAGACCGAGAACCAGTCTTCCCCTTCTCCTTTGGTGACAAATTTGTTTGAGCTTCTTTCGGATTTGTCTTCATTTCCTCAAGTTGATCTCAAGTCCATCCTTCGCAAAGTCGACGATGTTATTGCCGTCCATAGCATGGAGGATATTGCTCCCATCGCTTCTGAACTCTGGAGTCTCGCGCTTGAGGTGGCGCAGCAGCAGCATGCACGGTTCGAGTGGGTTGATGGAATTGTAATCGAAGCAATGAGCCAGGGATATTGGCTTGTTCTGGATCAAGTTAATCTCTGCAGTCCATCAGTACTTGACCGGCTGAACTCCCTACTGGAACCCGGCCGTACTCTCAGTGTCAGCGAACACTCCACGGCGACGGGCGAGTCACGGGTGATACGTGCCCACCCCTCTTTCCGCATCTTTATGACAATGGATCCCCTTCATGGGGAGCTCTCGCGAGCAATGCGGAATAGATCGGTTGAGCTTCATCTCCAGAAAGCGCCTCTCCAAAGCTCTACTCGCTTCCATCAAAACCTCGAGTCATTGACTTATAGGCTTGAGAGATTCGGCGTGCTCCCATACTCTCAAAAGGATGTGCATTCAAAATACGTAGTGGAACTCGTATGCGAACATCTTAGCCCACATGAGCTTCAGCACAGCGAAGACTTTCTTGATCTCATGTCACAACAGCATGTTGTTGAAGCCGAACAAACAGGCGGATCGCTTTTCCTTTCGCTCAGTAAAGCGTTGGGTAGTTCCATCACAAGATGGAATCACTTACAAGAAGGCTCCCTTCAAACTTTTGGACAGAGATTCTCCTCTGCACAGGTAAAGATTGTTTTCCTTCTTCTTCCTTTTCGATCTTGCTTACGAGTCAATCAGCCTATCAACGCTTTGAACAATGAAATCTCCCTTTACAATCAAGCGCGTTCCTCTTCAGCGATCGAGTACGAGTTCGACCTGTTCGACTTGGTAGGAAGAGTTGCCCAGTTCCATTCTTTCCTTCTCCAAGTTCGAGAAACGCTCGGAAGCAAGCCGGTTACTCAACTTGAGCTATCCCTCGCTCTTGCAGATCGCAAACCGAGCGCAGCGCTTCAGTTAAGTCGTATTGCGGAATTTCTCTTCGGCATCGACCATCTGTTGACATCCATGCTGCCAAGCATGTTTAATCACATACCTTTCAATGCGGTAAGTCTGAATTGACAGTTCGACACAGATGGTAGAGTATCTAACATCCACCTAGGGTTCATTGAGAGGCTTCCATGATTTCTTCATCTTCATCGACCAGGTTCTTTCTCTTGCCCATCCGTCCGACAAGAATACTCCCTTCGACCTTGGCCTATTTAATTGCCTAACTTTCCTTGGCCGCTCGCTTGTTCAAAGACTCTCGAAGACGGGAGGTCATCTTGGTGGATTAGGCCAACAAATCCTAAGTCTCTCCACACTAATAGACAGTAATGGCGGGATGCAATCGGGCTTGGGCTTAGACAGGATTTGGAATCAGTTTCGACCGATTGTGCCACCGTCCACCGCTCGCTTGCAAGCATTACTCGAACTCGAATCAGTGTCGGATCAACTCGACTCCGTTATGAATCGGAATTATGCAAATCTTCAGCTTTTGACCAACGTTCGGAACTCAATGTTGAAAACTCTTTCTGGGCTTTGGAAAGAGACTGAGGGCGACCATGAGCGGTTAGTTTCGCTGATCCGATCAGAGATGATGCGTCTTACTGAGGTTGCTGATCCGTCCCGCGGATTTGGCCCATACTTTGCGGACGAGTTCAGAGAAATGCTTCGATTTGTTGACGACTACGAGTTCGTAGCTGGAGATCCTGGTGCCATTCAGCTGGCAGTACTCTCAGGGGTCCGAACAAAAGATGTCTGCCTTAATGATGTCCAAAGCAACCAACTTGTGCGGCCACTGGCGAGCCTGAACAAAATAACAGGTGGTGTTTCAGAGGCGGGCATAACCAATCGATACGAGAATTTGGCGATCAAATGCCTAGCCAAACTGTAAGTTGCTCTAGTTCTTCGCCTCATTTGCTCCTGCTGACAACGGTTTTTAGGACAATACTGCCAGACATGCGACTGAAGCATCTGAAAGGTATGCTTGTCGAGATGCAAACCATGGGACAGCAGCTTGCCAGAAACCCTGGGCTACTGTGCTCGAGCAGAATGGATTCTCTCGATCGTTTGCTCCGAAGCATGTTCGACCGTATCGTGGAGTCGAACAACTGCACTCAATTGCCTCCTTTGGAGAACACGACCGAGATACAGCCAGAAGTCACAGAGGTTGACTCTCGATATGAGGCTTCCGATCCTGCCGCACAATTCTTCCAGAAAACCCGATCTCGATTCCTGAACCCAGTTTCCAGGTATCTTGAAGCCCGCCGGTCCTCATCTTGCAGCCTCCATGAAGCATCGTCCGCATGGGTCTCATTTGGTCTTGCCTGCATATACATCACTGTCCCCAACGTTGAATATGACCCTGCAACCAGGGAGATGCTTCAATTGGATCGATTTGTTCGCATGAAGAATGACTTGATGCATCGCATCGGAGGCGTAGAGACGTACTTGGCCGCTTTCGGCGCCTCGGACTCGAATCTCCGGTTGACTATGCTTCAGTCCAGGCTTGCTTTGACGGGCGAGTATTCTGCAACGTTGCCTCGACTCCCGAGGCCGAAGAAATCACAGATGCATCTCTTGCAGCGGGATTTCAATACTCTGCTTGTCCTCAGTCGTGGGATCGAAGCGTCATTCTTGAACAGCACGAACCCTCAGGTGGACGAAACGGCGCTAAACAATCTTGCTCAAATCAGTTTCCGTCTGAAGCATTCATATCGTCACTACGAGGATATCACCTTCCTTGTGAATGGTTTCATCCACTGCCTAATGCTTGGCCTGATTTTAGCAAAGGAGGCCAAGAACGACAAGCAGGTGGACGACATACATCCCTGCAAATCTCTTCAGTCCGTTGTGCCACTTTTGGGTGATGAAGCTACACGATTCGACCTACGAAATTACGCACCGATGCTTATGTTTGGGGATGATTCTTTCATATCTGCTCTCCTTCAAGTCGTCTCGTTCCACTCCTGCGTCCAGGATGACTTCACACAATCCGACTCAAACGGCGAGATTTTACATACCGTCTTCCGTTCTGTGGATCAAAGGTGGGCGTCCAAGCTTTCAAGTGACCAGGATGTGGAAGCGGCGCGCACGAAATGGTATGCGTATAGGGGAGCTCAGCATTTGCCTGAAACTGAAGAAGAAGAACTGGAAGAACTGTTCCCTCTCTCCGAGGAGCAAGAAGGTGCGAACCCTGATACAATCTCGGGCTTGCTATCCTCTAGAAGGCTCTGTGACTTGCACCGAGCACTATTTCTTTCGAACGGTGAGGCCACTGAGCAGCTGATTTCATTACTGCATCACATGAATCAGTGCCTGGCTCGTGACGAATTGAGTCAGGATGGCATTTCGGTTCCATCTGCAACAGTCTTCCCTCTCTTGGTCCGCAAGGTCAACGAGCTCATCCGCGGATATTCCAGCGATGTGTCACCCAGCAACCAGTCCAACTTCTATAGCGGTGCGAACGTCTCGCAAGCTCGGAAGTTCCTTGAAATTCTGGACAATTGCCGCCGCCGATTCCAGCAAATTGGCGAAGCCTGGCCTGATCACGCTGTTCCGATCGAGGTGATATCGCTCTGCGATGAGTTTGACGAATCTCAGCATGACGAGCCTTTGGCCAAGCTGATAGCCAAAGCCGAAAAAATACATCGCTCAATTCACAGGTGGCAGCAAGTGACGAGTCGGGAGTATAGTGCCGCAGGACAATACGATACATTGACGACGCTGATTATCGATTGGAGACGACTGGAGCTGGGGTCTTGGGCTGGCCTTTTTGACGACGAGCTGAAGGCTTCCCAGGAAAAAGCAAAGGAATGGTGGTTTTTAGGCCTCCGAAACATCGTCATCCTCCCCGAGGGCCTTGTGATGGCTGGAGAAACCTCCAAGTCTCATCTTGCCGACCTGTTGAGTGGTGTCCATGAGTTCCTTTCCACAGCGCCGTTCGGCCAGTTCACCGAAAGACTCCGGATACTCTCCCAATTCCGAGCACACTTAGACATGAGATCGAAGCATGTCAAGGGTCTTGCAGGCTTCCCAGAGGGACTGTCCAACATACTCAACTTCTACGCTCTATTTGAGGGTCATGTCCAGAATTATATCAAGGAGCATAGGTCCGTACTGGAGAAAGAGATCAAAACAGTGATCCAGCTCGCATCCTGGAAAGACCAGAACATCGACTCTCTCGAGCAGAGCTCGAAGACATCGCACCGAAAGCTGCTGAGGATTGTCAAGAAACTTAGGACCGTCTTGAATGAACCAGTCTCCTCGATCGTCAAGAAAGGACCTGCACTTCAAATCAGCAGCCTCACCCCAAAGACCAAACTCCACACGTTGACAATCGATATACCCTCCGCCGCTCTTCCTTTGGCGGGGGGTCTTGGTCAAGTGGAGGCTTGGGAGAGCAGACCGATGCGATTTCAAAATGCGTACGCAACGGCACAAATGATGACACGGAAGACTCCTGTTCTAGAACACGGTTTGCAGGAGTCACAAATTCTCGAGGCTTTCCTCCACGACCTGAGTGGTATGATATCGGAACTACAAAAGGAAACCCCAAAGACCTTGACCGAGGAGAATACAGACGAGGTCAAATTCCTAACGATGAGAAAGCGTAAGTTACTCAACGAGACCATTCGCCAATTGAGACATTTTGGGTTCGGTGGGAGTCTTTCCACTGCTACGCTTGCAAATCAAGAATCATTGGCCCAAATCTCCACGATTTCGCGCCCTCCCGGGTGCGGAGAGGGAATATTTGACTTCCAGCATGCCGAGCAAAGGTTTTTCAGGACCCTTCATCTTGCCCCTCAGATACGCAACGCTACTCAGGAGCATTCTTCGGACTTGTCGCGCGAAGACGTTCAAAAATGCGCAACATTGTTCGAGGTGCTGCTTCACCATACGATTACTCAACGGACCCGGTCCTCAGACGTGTTGGACTCCTTCAGCAAATTGGAAAGCAATGTGCAAGCACTATACAACATGGCCGCTGCTAGCAAAGAATCCAAGCTATCCAAGACCACGGCTGAGAACCCCGTCAGCATGGACAACTTCCTAGGATATTTGATCCCTGTGTTGAACGTTGGCATTCTGAACATCAAGGATCAAGCGGAAGTCGCTCAACTCGAGCGAGGGTCGTTCATCAGTTCACTTCAGGATTACGTGATTCAGCTTCGGACCACGCGAGCTGAATATGCCGCTCTCCCATCACTTCCTCATGGGGTGACTTCTCTTGTGCATCTTGATTGGGAGCAAAAGGCAGAGAAAATCACTCAGGCTCTACAACTTGAATTGATAGGTGCACGCGAGCACTTTCCAGAGTTGACAATTATGGTGGACAAAATCATCCCTTGGACTACACGCAGCTGCGTCAACGGCGGTCCCGAGCAGGAAACAAACGACAATCGAATCGACTCCTCAACTGTGGAGAGCATCTTTGAAGTCTGCGATGCCATGCTCGTCTCAATCCAAGAAGCGGGCAAGGCAGTAGAAACATTCCCAGACTCGACTGATATCAAATCATGGTTGACTAAATCAGGGCAGTCGATGAAGAGTATAACGGCCGGCCTCCATCTAGATTCGACCTCAATCAGACTTGGAGCACTTCTGGAATCCTTCTCACGCCTCGGTCAGGACAGTGTGGAAAGCCTTGGGCCTATTCTTGTCTCAGTGCTTCCAATCATTGCACAATTCAGGAATATCTCTCAAGCAGCAGTGTTGCGAAATGCCAAGTACTACTCGCAACTCTGTGCTCTTGTGGAGTTCCTTGCCCAGACATTCTCCAAATTAGCTACTGATGGCTTCTGCAATCCACAGGACCTCAACAATGATGTGGATGTTGGGGCAGAGAAGCTGGAAAGCGGTACAGGATTAGGGGATGGTGACGCCGCAGGAGCAAATAACATCAGTGGAGAGATAGAGGACGAAGAAGAGTTGGAAGATATTGAAAAAGATTCGGCGGAGAAAGAGGATGGAGCGGAGGATACTGCTGAGAAAGATGCAATCGAAATGGGAGAAGACGACAACACTGGAAAGATTTCTGACGTGTCAGATTCTGAAGGTGAAGATGACGACAAATCCGATGCTGAGGACGATCTAGACGAAGATGTGGGAGATCTTGACAATAATGATCCCGATGCCATAGACGAGAAAATGTGGGATGAGGCGGGAGAGAGCATGAAGGAGGAAAAACAGAAGGATCAAAAGGGCCAGCGGCAGGACGAAACTGAGCAGGCGGATGACAACGGAGAGCCGGAGACCGAAGAGGGTGCGGAGGAGGACTTCATCAGCGACAAGGAGATGGGGGAAGAACAGGATGAACAACGGCCCAATGAGGAGCATGACGTTCTCGATATGCCCGAAGACCTCGATATGGATGGAGATGAGTCGACGGCATCTGAAGATTCCTTTGACCGCACAATTGAGGAAGACATGCTCCCAGAAGACAGCGCCCCTCCAAAGGAAAAGGAAGGTAGCGTCGAGACGGAAGAACCCGACGAAGAAGGCGTTGAAAATCCACCGGGCCAGGACATTGATGATGAAATGGAAGATGAAATGGAGGTTGACGAGGAAGAAAATCCGGACGTGTCGGCGGAAGCTGAGGATGTGGATGGCATGGATGTTGATGAGGAAGATGAAGCACCGAAAAGTCAACCACAGGAACAAACGAATGGTCTCTCACAGAATGAGGAGGCTAACCAGGGTGCCGACCAGACCGAAACGCACGACTTGACCACCGATCAAGAACAGGATGCGGAAAATGGCCCAGCAGAAACAGTGCCTTCAACAGCTTCAGCGGAACCAAAGAACGAGCAAGAAGCTGATGAGGCCATCCCTGGCGCTGAAAAGGACCCCGACAACACGCGTTCTGATGGCCCGCCTTCCGAAGAGGTATCACGCTTCAAGCGTCTTGGAGATGTTCTGGAAAAATGGTTCAACAAGCAAGTCAAAAACAGTACCCCTCAAGAAAAGCAAGACAATACAAAGTCCGATCAGGACATGGCAAAGGCTGAGCTGTCCCACGTCCAAGAGGGCGACGAAGAGGGTGATGGGCAGGCTCTTGGTACTGCTTCGAAAGACCAGATACGAGCCTTGGATCGCGAGCAAGGGATTGACGTCGACGATGAGGATGAAGACGGAGTGCCTCTATCTCCCCAATCTTCACACGGAGGATCGGAGGATGCGAATATGGACGACAACGAATCTACGATTGATGGGCAGGCGCATTCTTTCGGGCCGAACGCAACGGCCAGAGATCCTCAGGCAGATAAGGATCAAGACGCCGATGCGAAATCCATTGATGACCTGGACCTAGCCGACGACATGGACGAACAGATGGAATCCATGGACCTAGAGGATCGGACACCTTGCCTTGAAGATCTACAAGATGCCGATGCCGCGCGTTCCCTTTGGAAACACGACGAGGCGCGGATCCGGCCCCTTGCGCTGGCGCTCACCGAACAACTCCGCTTGATCCTCGAACCCACGCTGGCGTCGAAGATGCGGGGCGACTTCCGCACTGGCAAGCGACTGAACATCCGGCGCATCATCCCCTACATCGCGTCCGGCTACAAGCGCGACAAGATCTGGATGCGCCGATCCATCCCGACGCGACGCACCTACCAGATCCTGCTCGCGCTGGACGACAGCAAGAGCATGGCGGAGAACCGCAGCTGGGAGCTGGCGCTCGAGAGCACAACGCTCGTGTCGACGTCCCTCAACATGCTGGAGGCCGGCGAGTTGGCCGTGGTCGGGTTCGGGGAGGACGTCAAGGTGGTCCATGAATTTGGCAAGCCCTTCTCCAACAACGCTGGTGCCGAACTGTTCGGACAATTTACCTTCCAGCAATCCAAAACGGACATCCTGAAATTGCTGAGGCGCAGCATCGGGATTCTTCGAGATTCGCGCGCGCGACAATCCGGCTCCGCCGCGGAGCTCTGGCAGTTGATGATCGTCATGAGCGATGGGCACTGCGAGGACCATGAACGACTACGGGCCTTGGTCAGACAAGCGCAAGAGGAACGGGTCATGGTCGTGTTTGTCGTCCTGGACGCCGCCAACGACACCGGCAACGGTTCCACCGAGAAGAAGTCCAGCATTCTGAACCTTCGTTCCGCGGAGTTTGAGCAGGATGCGAATGGCGAGACAAAAGTGGTGTGGCGGAATTATTTCGACACGTTCCCGTTCCAATGGTACGCGCTCGTGCAGAACATCGAAGAGCTGCCATCGGTTTTGGCCAATGCTTTACGGCAGTGGTTTGCGGAGGTGGCGGTTACTGGGGGTTAGAGGGATCAGCGACGGAGTTTGTACAGTAATAGAAATAGAGTCGTGAGACAGAGCTATAGGCTCAGTGATTTCGATTGTTGCACCCCATATCTGACTATGGTATCAGCGACGCCATACAACCCTCCGTGCACAATAACAAAACATCCATCATACACCACCAACTCCCAACGCGAACGACATTGCCTCATAGCAGATCGTTCTGAAACTTCCTCACCCCCGTCTTAATCTCATCCACAATCTCCACCGCCTCAGCGCGGCTCTGCGCCTCGAAATCATACCGCTTCGACTCCCGCTCCCGGTAGATGATGACGCGGAACATCCGCGGATGCCGCCGGCTCACCTTGCAGCCGACAATGGTGCTGTAGTGCATCGCTGAGGTCTTCGCGTTGACGTCGAAGAGGGCCTTGGTGCCGCCGGCCCCGGACTCGCTCGGCATGAGGTGCAGATACTCGCCGTCCAGCGCCATGATGCGCGCGCTTGATGAGGAGAACGACATCGGCTGCTTCCGGGTGACGTTGTACCGCTTGTAATTCGCGATGCTGAACAACGCGTCGTGCTTTTGCGCCAACGGATTGAGCAATGTCGGGGCGCCTTTCTTCCCCTTCTTGGTCGTTCCGCCGGGAGATATGAAGAGCGGCGCATTGGGCGTGCTGCTCCCCGGCGACCCGCTTAATCCAAAGCTTGCCTCGCCGACGAACCGCCGTCTGGTCAGGTCTAGTTCAGATCGATCGCCGAGCGCCTCGACGATCCGATCGTTGGGCGCGACGGTGCTGGTCCCGCCGACTTTGAGGATATACAGCCCTTTGTCGACATTGAACTTTTTGCACACCTGATCAAAGACGTCGGCGAGGTAGGTGTCCGTGGTGGTTTCGATCGTCACGGTGCGGGTGAGGAAGCTATCGTCGGTAAATCGAATGACCAGCGACTTCGTGACTCCGGTCCGTGGAGTGGCTTGGGGCGCCGGTGCGGCCGGTGTGTCCATAAGATTCGCATTTCTTCGGAACCCTTCGGCGGTGTGGGCGGGCCCGATAATTGGATTTCGAAACGCGCTGACATTAGAGCTTGGTGCGAACGATGCGGGAGGAGCCCGTTGCAGGGCGGGAGAGGATTCCTCGCGCTTGACGACGTCTTGGGATTCCTTCGCGGCTGCGGCCTCTCGGCTGTACTCAGGGGTCTGCGCTTCGTTATCTTTGAACTGGGCTTCATCTGCTGCCACGAGTGCAAACTCGTCCCAAGGTTTTTCTCGTGAGCGTAGACGCGCCCGATTATTGTTAGACGTAAAATCAGAGATTGGTCGCGTCCGGACGAGGGCAGGAAAGTCCATATCCACTTCTTCGTCCTCGACCATCCGAAGGGTCCATGCATTGACGTTCATTTGCAGTCCGCTCAGGGGCGGTTCGATGGCTTCATCTCCGAATCTCCACAATGCCAGTCCGATGGCATCTGCAACAGACACTCGAGACCCATCGTGGCTAGCCCTCATCATGAGAACTTCATATGGCTTGGTAGGCCGTTTGGAGAAAGGTGCGTAAATCTTGATGTATAATGGGTTTGGATCCCCTTTGCCCGAAAGAGAGGCAAACCGTTGGAACGGACTCTCTGAGCCCTTATCCTTGGCAACTAACGCTTGTGTGAGCGCGCTGACGGGAGGGAGCATGCTTATGGGGCGTGGAGGTGGAAGCGCCTGTAAAATGGGCGGCGGATGCCTTGATTTCTTCGGGGATGTGTTCATCAACGAAGGAGATACGATGGGGTTCAGGCGCATTTGTAAGGGGGAAATCGAGTCGTTTGCATCGGGCCCTAATATCGAACCGGAGTCGGCCGAGCCCGCGAATTCCGACGACAGAGTGCTGTCCGAATCTTCCGCCACATCGACATCCTGTATAGCCACGTCGCTCGGGCGTCGTTCTTCCTGGATGCTCTCCGAAAGGAACAGTGCCGTTTTCGCGGTCATCGCTCGGGGGCCTTGTTGGATTTGCGCAAACGGAGGGCCCAGCTCATTGTCGGACGACATATCACTGCTTGTGGTTGTGTCCCGTCTCGGACGCGTGAGAGCGCCGAGCTGGCCTAGTGATCCTCGTCGTAGACCTCTCCCATCCGGAGGCCTGGACGGGGAGGTAACAAGCACCGCGGGCCCATCTTGAATACTCGGGGATGAGCCAGCACGGTTTCGGACTGGCATCTTGCTGAACTTGATTTGTTGTGCGGCTCTTTGAAACCCGTCCTCGTCCTCGTCGGTTTCATCGCTAAGGTCGCTGCTATCCTCCTCTTCGATCTGCTCTCTCCGACGTCTCCGTTTGGTATTCAGTCCAGGGCCAACTGTTTCGCCGCTGGCAGCGCCGCCAGTGATCATCCCGCCCTCATCGTCATCCTCTAGCTCCTTTCCGCCAACGCCTGCGGAGCGCGGCGCCTGGAAATAATCGGCGGTAATAGCGGTTGGGATCGGAGGGGAGTAGGTCCGCTTGATATCGGATTGGTTCAGCGTCCAACCAGCCGCTCGATAAGCCGGGTTGTTCAGGACCGATGTGTTGACGTTAATGAGACGCTCCCCAACGCCGTCTTTGATATTGGCTAGATATGACGTCCGTAGCTGATATAGGACGAAGCTGTTCGAGAATTAGCGCCACCCCACTCCGTACTTCGGTCTTTTCCTCACTCTTCGTCCTGGAGTAGCGACATGGTTTAAATACGAGGGCATGTCTCCTTGCATGAAACGATGCCGATGGCAGCAGAGGATCGAATGCGACGTCAAATGAAAAGGAACGAATGATATTACTATAAGGCCAGCCTATGCGATGAGAAGGAAGCAAGGATGATGCTACATGCAGCCGGCGATGCGCATAGAATTCAACGGGTTATGAGTGGGTGGACTCCCGTACATAGTTACCTTACATGTAGGATGATGGAGAGATGGATGGGATGGGATAAGATTGATGGACGTATCTAATATGGATCTATGCATGTGGCGCATTTCAGGGACGAATGGCGGGGAAGACCCGCAGATCCGCAAGGGACGCTATTAGGCATTAGCCATATAATTATAATTCATATCTTGTACGGAATACTCTAACTAATACTCTTGTGGCGATTAATGAATCACATCAACATACATCCAAGATTTCTCTTCCCTACAACTTCATACTCTCTACCCCTGGTCAATATCTTGATCCACGATTGCGATCAACCTCTCCGTCCTTCAAACCACGAATACCCTTCAGACCAACCGTTTTGCAGATAATGGCTCTCGTGGCATACGGCTCCGATTCCGATGTCTCCGACAGCGAGACTGCCGCCCCTACGCCTTCTTCCATAAAACCCACCCCAGAACCGAAAACCTCGAAACCGTCGACCAAACCATCGTTCAAGAAAGTCGTCGACCGATCCAACCCTCACAAGATCCGCGTGGACCTCCCGAGTCTGTCCCAGGCACCGGACGAGGATACGCCAGAGGATGGACCACCTTCCAAGAAGCCGCGCATTGGTGATTCAGGAATGGGGTTTAACTCCTTCCTTCCTGCGCCAAAGAACCGGGCAAAGCCATTAGGTCGGGGAGTCAGTCTAAAAACGGGTGCCGAGCCGGCATTTAGTAGAGAATCTACAATGTCTCAACTACCGAGTCGATCGGACGGTACCATCCCTACAGCTGCGCATTCGGACAGCCAGCAAGTTGGTTCGACGACATCCGAAGCAACGGCCTCGGAGGCGTCGAAAGAGGTGAAGTTGGTTGGTAAAGCCACGATGTTCAGACCGTTGTCGGTTGCAAACAAAAAGAAGCAGAAGGCAAAAGCGACGACCGTGGCTCAGGCTCGTCGAGCTGCTACAAACATACAGACGGCTCCTACGGGACGCGAGCCAGGCACGGGTGCAGTGCAGGAGACCAAGCCAAAGAAGGTGTCATTATTCTCCTTCGCTAGCGAGGAAGCTGAGTCCAGCCACGTGCCAGACCCAGTGCAGGATGCTGGCTATACTCCCCTATTATACACGGAGAGTCGACCAGATGGCACAGTAGCCGAGGAGGTGCCCGAGGACCTCCACAATGGATCCACGACACACCAGCAAGCGAATGCTCCAGAAGGCGGCCCGCAGTCTCTCAACCAAATCGCCTCCGACCTCAACCTCTCTGAATCCGCGCGCCGACAGCTCTTCGGCCGTCAGAAAGGCAAACCGGGCAGCTCCGCGGCGGCGGCGAGCGTGCTCAACTTCAACACGGACCAGGAGTACGCGGCCAACGAGGTGCTGCGAGCGGCGGGCGAGACGGTGCAGCACAATCCGGTCAAGGCGATCGCTCCGGGCAAGCACTCGCTGAAGCAGCTGGTGAACGCGGCGAGTAGCCAGCGGGAGGCGTTGGAGGAGTCGTTTGCGACGAATAAGAGGAATAAGCGGGAGGCGGGGGGGAGGTATGGATGGTAGATTGTCTCGGGCATCTGCTGAAGAGATACATGATGATATTATAGAGTTGATCCCATCCCGTACTTGCTAATTCAACGCATATCTGCCCACGAATTCTCAATAGGAATCCTCAGCAACCTCTTGCATCGCAGTCCCACCCGCATTTGTGTTATAGATGTATCCTCCGAACATAATTCTAGACGCACCAACTCCTTTCTGTATTCTTACCCTTGGATCTAAGATGCTGAGTATGGTGCAGCCCAGACCAATTAATCCAGTCCATCGATATTCGATACCAACATATAGACACCTAGCATGCCTTATCGCCTGAATTCCTCATTGCATCTCAACCTTCTCCCCAACGTCACTAAAACAATCCCGCACAGTTCGAATAGAATACATGTCGACACCCACGCCATTCCCTCCAGGTAACTGACACACCAATTCCCGAACATGGCGACCCCGCCCGAAGAAGCAAAAAAGACCATGTCGGCACAAGAGCAAGCCCGCCTCCGCCGCGAACGACGAAACGCCAAAATCGCAGCCGGCGGCGCATCTCGTCTGGCGGCCATCACGAGCCTCAGCGGCCGTCCGGCCCCGGAACCGGAAGAGGGTATATTTCTCTACCCGATCTATTCGATATATTCTCTAACTAGGATATAGCACGAATCGCACCAAGTCCGCAGACCTCAACATCAGGACAGGCATCACCATCTCCTGCACGACAGCAACCTCCCCACGCCATGCAACAACCCCCATTTGACACCCCCGACTCCTCCGCCGACCCAATGCTCGCCATGCTCCAACAAATGCTCCAAGCCCAAAGCGGCGACCAGACTCCCGGCGGCGGCCCCCCACCCGACTCATTCGCCGGCCTCCCACCCGGCCTAGCGCAAATGCTCGGCGCCCCCCCTCCTCCTGGCGGCCAACCCGGCGGCCCCCCATCAGATCCATTCGCCGGCCTCCCACCCGGCCTGGCGCAGATGCTCGGCGCCGGGCAGTCAGGGCAGGCGACGCTGAAGCCGCAGACGAGCTACGCGTACGTGTGGCGGATCGTGCACGCAGTGTTTAGTCTTGTGCTGGGGTTCTATGTCGCGGTGGGCACGGGGTTTACGGGGAGTGAGCGCGGGCGGGGGGTGCCAGCAGACGGGGTGCAGTATCACTTTGCCCAGCGGTTGTTTCTGATCTTCGCGACGGCGGAGGTGGGGTTGCAGACGACGCGGTATTTTCTGGAGCGGGGGCAGCTTCCGGCGAGCGGGATGCTGGGGAAGGTGGCGATGATGGCGCCGGAGCCGTGGGCGGGGTATGTGCGGGTGGTGGGGCGGTATGCTGTGATATGGAATACGATTGTGGCGGATGCGATGGCGGTGGTGTTTGCGTTGGGGGTGGTGGCGTGGTGGAATGGGGGGAAATAGGGGCCGGGCATAAAAGGCATTCGCTTGGCTGGGGTTTCCAAGCGCGTTTATTGCGTTGGGTGTGTTTATACACAATATAATACATAGGTTGAAAGGCCACAAAACTTCCTGGCCTTCCCAAGAAGCGGGCCTTATTTCCTTAATATCCAATGTGGTGTCTCAAGCTAGATTGGCCATGTACTCTCGCTCCGCGTCTTCCCGCTTCTTCGTTTCCGCTGCCCGGTACCTATCATCGGCGCTCCGTTCCAAGAACTTCTTAATTTCCGCCTGCTGCTTCCGATCTTCCTCGGTTTGCTTCACCGATTGCGCGGACGTGATATCCTGCACTTCCTGGAGGATCTTGCTCCAATGTCGGTATTTCATATCGAGGATGTAGCGGGAGTTGGCTTGGTCGCTGATGGACGCGGTGGGTTGGGTGGATGCCGTTCGCTTTTCGGCCTGTTTCGCGGACTCGGTCGCTTCCTCTGGAGACTTTGGTGTCTCGGCATCTGTCTCACTCGGCGGATTTGACGGTTCTGACGGCTCGGACGATTTGGCGGTAGAGTCGGATGTCCCTTGGAATTGAGGGGCGGATGGCGGAGGAGGAGGCACTCTGGCGCCTTCGCGGAAATATATGAACATTCGAGAGTCTTTCGTGGGGTCTTGGAAGCGGTTGACAGTCATGGCGACGGCCGGGTTATGGTATTTCAGCGTGCTGAGGCATTTGGAGAAGAATTGGCTGGACGGCGACCGTTAGATGCAAATTCGGTATATTGGCTTTGCTGGACTGGCTTACGCTGGATATATGTTCCCATTGAGTCTTGAAAGACCGAACTCCAAGTGTAGCTTCGAGACTTCGGGTGATAGGGATATTGCGCCAGGGCCGACTCGAAGGTTCATTAACTATTGTATCCGGTAAGCCAACGCTCGTATCAAGTCGACCGTTAAACGCATGTGATGAATATGGCTGTCGAGAGGCATTCAATTTCAGCGTACCTTCTATGAATTTATTAGCTTCTGACTTCGACATCAACCCGCGACCAGATACTCACTGTCTTAAAGACGCGCATTCGACGACCAATGTGTGGAGGCATCTTCACAGGTCTGGGACGTCCGATGCGGTATCGGGTCCTATAACATCATAGAGCAACCGGTTCGCATACGAGGGTCCAGGTCTTTATCGTATCACTCTCGAAGAGACTCGGATCGGAAGCTGATAGACGATTTATTTTCTAGACGTTGAATGCAGACTCGAGTTATGCGGCGCATATGGAAATTTGACATGGCAGTTGTGGCCTCGTTGCCTTATTTCATTCCCGGGGATCACTCTAGTCCTGTGACACTGGCAGTGTCGAGATGGAATTGGAGTCCAACACTGGATGTGGGATACATCCTATGAGAGAATAACATATGAATAGTCTCAAGCATGAAGGAAGTCATGCACACGGTTTTAAATCCATCTCGTAGCCGACGAAGTTCACTCCCATGAACGCAGCCCCTGAACAGGAGTAATCGAGAAAGAAATATACAACTGCCCAAAGACAAATGTATATTACGATACCACATATATATAGTGACAGGGTCTATGTATGTCAGGTCTATTGTCTAGGTTCTTTTACACAATTCCGCTCAAATGCCAGATGCCTGTACAGCATCGCAAACCCTCTTCCCCTCTCAGAGTCTCATGCGAGTCTTGGATCACCCACTCTTCAATCCATCAAACATCTGGCTCCGGCAGACCTTTCAACTTCCGATACAGCTTCTTGTGCTCCTCTAAGAAGAGGAACGTCGCAATGGTGTGCGGTCCCAAGCGAATGAAGCTAGGCACCCAGCCCCTGAACATCCACCCCAATCCCTCGGCCTTATAAATGTCCCCCAGCAGCTTCACGAGACTTTTATTCTCCGAGGAGCTCATCACCCGCGTCTTGATGACATCCACAGGTGAGCAAATCGTCGTCGCCACCAACCCCGCCAGCACCGACGCCGTGAAATGCGTCGAGATGGTGTCCCCCATCCCCAGATGCGACCGCAGCAGCACTTTGAACTGATCATAGCTGGCTAGCTGGCTCGCAGTCATCATCATGGCGCGCGTGCTGTTCGGCCAGATGCCGCGCCAGATGCTCCCACGTCCCTCTTCGCGGACCATGCGCACGAGGCCGTCGATGGCGTGTTTGTAGTTGCGGCGGTCGGCGGGCGCGAGGGCGGCGTCGTGTTGCATGCGCACGTTTAGGACGTCGGCGGGTGTGCCGGCCATGCCGCCGATGAACCCGGATGTCGCGGCCATCCCTATCAGGGCGGGGAAGGATGGTCTTTGAGTGGGGGTGGTGACCCGCTCCTTTAATTCTTCGTAGATTCCGAAGCGAGTGGTGCTGTAGGTGATCTGACGCAGGAGAGCCGCTGATAACTACCTGTTGTTAGAGGGAAAGGTTTCCTACGGGATTGGCAGCACCTACTCCGCTGTATAACCCCAATGGACCGCTAGATTGCACCACATGCACAAACATTTGCAGCATGTTTCGCTGCGGGCCGGCTACGCTTTGCGTTTGAAGGCGGACCTATAATATGGTTAATAGCTGGATTCGCGGGTCGTATCAAGCCTCGAAATACCTTCACTGCGATGAGGTTAGCTCTGCGATTCTATATTGCTTGCGTAGACGCGTCCACTCACCAAGATCCAGAGGATGTGTCACACATGCTGCGAAACATGACGCTGAGCCGCCGAACCAGAATGGATAGTGGATTGTAGCCTTCGTAGAGGCGTTCTTTTGACCTGTCGTCACCGCATCGGAAGAAGAAGACATGACTCCGAGACCATGGTGCTGCAACTGCAAAGGAAGATATAAACCCAATTCGCTAAGCCAGCGCTGGAGGAAGGGCAAGAAAGAGGCCGGGTCGTCGGTAAACAGTACGGGCTACGAACAGGACGAACTCGGGAACAAAGTTGATCTTGACGACGATAATAATGGGGAATAGGGAATAAACATGAAAGTACCTTACTAGTTATTACCGGAGAAGTCGACTAAATTTTGGGATTCTACGCCGTACCGTCATACCGCCCGGCGGGCGCCCGGCTCCCCGAGGTCGGCACTACCGACAGCCTAACGCACCATCCGAATATTTGCCGTTTGTCACGTTTCGGTGCTCCAGACTTGATTCAACGCGTCGCGAAAAGTACTGTACGTAGTGAACGGGATCTAACCGGAATCGTTCTAAGGCCTGGAAATCTAGAATATAACATCAAAGTTGGATCGGTGGTTCGACATCGTCACATCGACACCCAGCTCCCGTGAGTAACCATCATCAAGGGATGCGTATATCTAAAGGCTAGCGGGAGATGTCGAAGAGATGTATTGCAGTCGCAATACCAACGCGGAGGGCATGGATACCTTCATGTCGGCGGTTTAGCAGTGGTGAGTGCTCTCTATTTGGGTTTCCTTTTAGATCATGCATATCTTGTTCAGCCCATCGCTTGATAGCTTAATTGGCCTGTGTAGCCTCTCCGATTGTTCTCTTCTATCCAACATCGATACCGAGACCATCTTGTAGCCGCTGAGAAGCCATGGAAACATTGTATGAGACCAAAGAGGTCCAGTTACGTCCCATTCGTGTTTCAGTTATTGGCGGCAATATATGGTTGACGTCCGTCCAGTGCTAACATTGTTCAAGATGCACGCGACTCCTTGAAGCTTCTGGACAAGTCATATCCCACCGATTCCTGGACAAATGTCCCCTCCACGATCTCCCGCCTCCTCCCAAGACGCCTCCACCTCCAACCCGACCACCCGATCACCATCACCCGCCGCTTAATCGAATCCCGCTTTCCCTCCTTCGCCACCCACAACTCCCTCTCCCCCATCGTCTCCGTTCACCAGAACTTCGACAGCCTCGGCTTTCCCGTCGACCATCCCGGCCGCTCGCGCACCGATACGTACTACGTGAACCAAGACACCGTCCTCCGCACCCACACGTCCGCCCACCAAGCCGACACCTTCGCCAGCCTCGGCGCCTCCGACGAGGGCTTCCTTATCAGCGCTGACGTGTACCGGCGCGATGCCGTCGACCGATCGCACTACCCCGTCTTCCACCAGATGGAAGGTGCGATGATGTGGTCGCGCGACCCGTCCGGCTCCTCGTCGCTCAGCGAGCGGATCTGGGCGGACGTAGAAAAGCTGCGGCGGTTGGAGGACGTCGAGGTGAGCGACCCGAACCCGACGGTGCATCCTGAGCGGAATCCGTTGCAGAAGTATCATGAATTGGGTGATGTCGAGGCGATTGCGGCGCACTTGAAACGGAGCTTGGAGGACGTGGTGAGGGAGATCTTCGCAGCGGCGAAGGCGGTGACCGAGCCGGGGAGCGAAGGGGAGGCGCTGAAGGTCCGGTGGGTCGAGGCATATTTCCCCTTCACCAGCCCGTCGTGGGAGCTGGAAGTCTATTGGCAGGGCGACTGGCTCGAGGTTCTGGGGTGCGGTGTCGTGAAGCAAGAAATCATGATCGAAGCCGGCGCGCCGGATAAGATAGGATGGGCGTTCGGCCTCGGGCTGGAGAGGATTGCCATGCTGCTCTGTTCGATCCCGGACATACGACTATTTTGGTCGCAGGACGAGCGGTTTTTATCCCAATTCCGGGAGAAACGGGGCGATGATGGGACGTACCAGGTCAACAAATTCGTCCCGTTCTCGAAACATCCTCCATGCCCGAAGGATGTCTCGTTCTGGCTGCGAGGTACTTCGAGCGCCGGGGGCGGAACGAAGGGGAACACGCACGATTTTCACGAAAACGACATCATGGAGCTAGTCCGCGACATTGCCGGCGACATCGTCGAAGATGTCTCCCTGGTCGACGAGTTCACGCATCCCAAGACGGCGCGGAAAAGCATGTGCTACAGGGTCATCTATCGCAGCCTGGAGCGCACCCTCACGAACGAGGAGGTCAACGGCCTCCACGAAAAGGTTCGAGGAGGCCTGGTGGAACGGCTGGGGGTCGAGCTGAGATAATGCGATCCGACGTGTGCATATATCAAGAACGAGACGTGTGTAAGATAGATTTTCAACAGACCCCGTTCCTCCGCTCTTCATGTCTATGTGTTCTATTTCATGACTCCTACTCTGCGTTCAGGCTAAAGATATTCTTTCTATTCTGCTTTTACTCGTTCTTTGCCAGGACGAACACTATGCACCAAGAAAGGTACGACGAACTCCGTCAGGTACATCTTGGCCGTCCACCAGTCCGTGTGCCTGGTCGCATGACAAACAAGTGTCCATCGAGATGTCTTCTCGTGCCTGTGTGTATACTGTTAGCTTCGTTGAGTCATTTTCGAGTGGACCCCTGCCCGCATTTGTTCAACAGTTAGTGCCTCGGCCAACCTGCCAAGTGCCTACCTATTTATTTAAGTTTGCGCCGCTCGGTTTGGTGGATTGCGCACGGAACTGATCCGCAGTATTTTGACTCACGGGAACACGGGAACACATCTGCACATCAGCGCAACCTCATGCCGGTCTATGCTCACCAAACAAGCGCTTCTATCGGTATCGTCAATCGTGGCATCCGGTGGATTGACCTGGCTCATGGCTCGAAACCGATACGAGAGGAATTTGCAACGGGCGCCCGCGTTTGATCATGGCAGAGCTGTCGGATGTTGTATTGTCCTGACAGGCAATCCAATATTTTCCCTCGTGCCTAAGCAGAGTGCAAAACGGCAACGGGGTTGCGCCCAACCTCTAAGTTTGAACATTGAAGTCCTCAGACTATGATCGTCGCAGCCACGATAGCTAAAGTTGTCGGTTGCCCTCCTCGATCTACTGTTTGAGTCCGAAAAGTGTTTTACCTGCCTCGAACGGGAAGCCGACCAATTCCATTTCAGGAAACACGCTGCAGAACATTCAAGAGGCGTTCTCTTGGACGATCATTAGGGCATTATGTGTTTCAGTGAGGCCGATAGTCAGTTCCATGCCCCAGCTGCGTCCCAGGTCAATAGTTTATTTGTTCATCGAGTAGTGTCGAGAATAGACAATACGAAAGCCTCTATGCAGGATCTCTGGGTATAGCACCTCATACAATCAAGTCATGATTCTTGGTCAAAGCTTGATTGTGTGGTCAGGCTGGCCTCTCCGGCGTCTTCCACAATCAACCTCCAGACATTGTACGGCTTTCCAAGAACTTAGCTGAGATTCATGGTTCCCGTCAGAATAGATGTTGTAGAGCAGCACTGGGATAGTATGGTCTCCAATGGAGGGGAATGTTGTCCATTGCGCGGTCATTCAGTGTCATCCGCCGTTTCCCAAGGGTGTATGTCGAATTGTTTCTGCACCATGAGTTTGATCTGAGAAGCTGTTCCTTCAAATGTTGTGTCCGTTACAACACATTGTTTCGTGTGGAAAACATGAATCGAACACTCGCTTGTAACGTTCTGTGTAACACTTCTCAGCCACTTTGTTGGAGAAGCACTCTCTTCTCCATGCTGATCATTGGGGACCTACTCTTAATTGACAGAGTGAAAGTCTCAATTCTGCAAAACTCGAGAAATCTCGACAAGGGGAGTCCAGTCCTTCACCACGGAGCATTTAATACGAAGTTGTATGAAGAATGCTGTCAACACGTTAGATTTTAGACGCAACCTAGTAAATAGTAGGGCGAAAGGCAGGCACGGTCGCATGCTTCTGCAGAACAAAAGTCAAAGAGACACTATGGTACTGTAGTTCGCTCTAGTTAGCTATAGCAATCTATATTACATTTCTTTCGGACCGGCATTCCGACGATGGGATTCCCATGAGGCGAAGCCGTGAATAAACCTCATACACCTGTATATTCTCAACTTCTCAAACCCGTCTTGGTGATAACCGCTGCACAGCTGAAGTTGTATTTGTGCGAAATGGCGTGGTTGCAACGCGCTCCGATGGAAATTTACGACACCAGGAGGACTTGGCGCAAAGATCTTCAACTGGCGATCGCGAAAGATGCGGCGGGAGATCCGGAAGAGCCGTCCCAATGCCCTATCTCGAAGTTCCAGCTTCATAGCGGTGAACGGATCGATCGGGAAACGAAGAGAGGCAAGCAACAGGCATGGAGCGCTCAATCCTGACAGGACACTGGAGTTTTGCGCTTCAGACGACAAGAGTCACTCCTCTCTCAAATCGATTCGCGGTCGGTTCTGCCATTTCTTGCTGCCACCGATGAGACACTCCCGACATATCTCCCGAGATCCTCCGATCCTGGCTTCGGAGGATTGTCGAGAAATAGAAAATCGGTCGTTCCTGGGGTTTCGCAAGGTCACGAAACACATGCTAAGGGGTATATTAGAAGATGATATAGGGTACATGACCCGGTCTCGCCTCGCCAACCTGTAAGAATGGAGTATTTCCCAGCCACCCCTCCTTGGATGGTTGTTAATACATATATCAAATGGCTGGGGGGTGGGGACCTGGCCTATCTGGTTTCTCAAATGCCGGTCCATGTCGTCGCGTGGCAATCTGACATGGGAGCACAACTGCTTTCCCATCGCACTAACGTCGGATGCTCAGGCCCGTCAGTGGTCGAACTCGATTTGTCACGCCCGCACCCTGAACAGGCCAATGTTAGTGGGAGAGGCCTAGCAAGCCGCAGATAATATTCGCAGACGAGGAAATTGATCGGTCTTGGAATTGCGCAATACGAGTACCGGAAATGCTCCCGCTTTTCCCATGAGATTTGATCCTCAGTAATTTCCATCAAGCGTCATTGTTCCAAGGTACCGTATGCAATATACCGTACGGAATACCGGTCGTGCTTGCACTACTTATCTTTGTTGAAATGTTCATGGGCGACGCGTGACAAGTGAGGAAGAATCGAAGCAGCAGGGGTGGTCTTCTTTGCTTTTGGTCGTCGGCCGCTATTCACTGGCGTGTTAAGACCAGGAATGTCATTAGTACAAATATGAAATACCACATACAGCTTCCTGCTTCAGGACGTTCATGACTTCAGGTATTCCTTGTTGGTGGATCTCGATCGGCCTAGGTGGAGACTGGGGGAGCCAAAAGGGAGTTCGTCCACAAAATTGCCGCAAGAGTACTCCGTACCTCCGCAGAATCCGCACGGAGTAACGGACAGCCCTTCCAAGAAGGTGATACAGAGCAAGGAAATCGGATGCTAACTGATGACTGGAGACCATCTTAGTCCTTCAGTCCTCAATACTTTATTAAGGCTTACAATCGTCGGTAGCTATCCGTACAAGCCCGCTACGAGACTATGACTGCCTTGCATCATGTACGGAGTATATTGCTTGCTTCGGACGATGGCATTTTGGACATCGAGCTATTGGCTAATGCTAATTTGAGGGCCTTGCCCACCAACGGAAAAACGAGATACCCCGCGCTGCGGAGAATAATTCCCATGTATTATGATGTATCAGAGTTCAGACCATCATCCAGGCTAGTGCCCTAGTCCAGACAGGTATCCTGACTTCCTGAGACCAGCAAGAGGCCCCGTCTTCTAAACGCGTGACAAGGTAATTGGTAACGACCAAGTGCCTGGGCACTGTCAAGGTCATCGCTCAACAATCCACGGGGGCCACCACCCATCAACTCCGCCAAAGCCGTCAAAAATGCGAGCACGAGCGGTTTGCTGGGGCCAGACCTTGCAGCATCTGAACTTCTGACGCTCAGTCCCCCGGCAGCGAGAATCCGAAAAACACCATCCTCGTCCCTGGATACATTGCTCCGCTTTGGCCAGCGGGTCACCAGGCCAAAAGTCAAAAAGCCACTCGGCGTCGGACCTTCAACGGTGGTGGTTCGGCCGCGGCGAAAATAGCGAAGAAACAAACAAACGAATTCCATCACATCGTGATGGAAGAAGCAAAAGTAAATGGTGAACCGCTGCGACCCTCCAAAGCACACCCTTGGCTATCTCGATCAACAGTGGTAACATAGCGACTCAGCGAGTGCGGAGAACTGGAGGTGTTGAAGAGGTTTTTTGTGAAGAAGCCGTGTCTGATCTCCACACTCCCGACAGAGAGAGAACAAAGCGTCCACTATCCCGGACCAAGTACGATAATAGTCGCGGGGAATAAAATACCTGATGCATAAGATGTCAAGTGGGTGACCACGATCCTGAATTGCTTCACCGTCTGGGCCACTTAGCGTTTGCTTTAATGTCCCAGGAAAGTATTATTTCCGGGGTACCAGGACTTATGGATGCTAGCTATTATTGCTTCAGGCATCCGAACAGGATCTTCGGTCTGGAGTGTTCGACAGTGGGGCTCATCACCAACAGAATCCAGATAAGTCGCACAGGGCCGGTACTGGCGTTTCATCCTCAGTCCCTCCCTCTAGCCCTGTTTTGACGGGAACGGCATGGCGGCCGGATTTTGCCTTTTTTGACAGGTTTGGTTCAGGCGCTTCCTCCTCGAAGCACGATGCTTCTGGGCGCGACCTGGAGGATTCGGCGTGCATCGTGCATGCCAACATGGGACCCAGCGGGTGATGACAGGAGCTACTTGCTTAAAACCCTATGTCATCCGCGCCTTTCAAACAGTATCAACATGGCTGCATGTTTGACATGTCCGAACGAGTCTCATCTTTTCTTTTGAAGGGGACCCGGCCGATTTAAGCGTATCGTTTTGCTGGGAAAGGGATATCCGCCTCTGCCATGACACATATAGCCAATTGTTTGCGACATGGCGTTGGTAGAACTTCCCCTGATAATTATATAGTGGATGTTGAAGCCCTCTCCTCGAACAATGTGCGTGTCTTGTTTACTGCATGTCGATTGACTTTCCCTTCATTGGCCCTAACGTTTACCAGTCTACTGCAAGATCGGATTTGTCCAGCTCAAACAGTCCATCTATGAGCCAAGAAATGATGACCGGCCGAGTCGCCGTTAAATATCAACTCTGGCCCAATCCATCGAGACCATCTCAAGTGCATTGGCTCGACCAAATCAGTTCTGACAAGTCAATGGCACTATCCGCCGGACGGTCTTCAACCTCTCTGAGTGATACCGTGGTTGCAAACGACAATTTCGGCCGCTTGACCCGAAGCGGTTCCCTTGCTCGTCGAAGAAAAATCAGTGTCCCAGAGTTGGGACCAACCACCATGACCATGGTGACAGTACGGGAGCTAGCCGTCGACTCTCGTAAGTTCTCAACAACAACGAGCATGCAGTTGCTAACGTTACTTCAGCAACCATCCCTGGACGTCCACCGTTGAGGACTACGGCGTCTGAAAGTCACAAACACGAACGTTCCGCCAGTGCTCCTGGAGGAAACTGGCGCCATGGTCCCTTCGGAGATGCCATGGTCGACTGCGTAGGCCGCCCTTTCGTCCACAAGTCCGGAGCTCTTCACCAACCGACCTTGAAAACCCCCGTATTTGACCTCGCCAAACCATTGCAGCTCAATGCCACACGGCCGCTTTCTCCTATATTGAGCCCTCCTTTGACGGCAAAGCCAGTCCTCAAGTTAGAGACCGGTTCCGACGCTGACCAGGGCCCGCCGGTACCACCGAAGCCGTCACCGACGGAAGGAAGAGGCTCGCCCGTGTCCAAGACGCTCTCCAAATCGAATCCATGCTCAGCTACCATGCCACCCGCGACACGCACCCGATCTCCTCCATTCACAGCCCCTTTGGGTTCATCAAAGTCGATGCATGACTTTGGAATGTCGCCTATGAAAGTGAAGCACCAGGCCCCCGCTCTTCCCGCAGGCAAACTAGAAACGCCTGTATGCGAACAAACTCGACCCGTCCGACGATCATCTCTCAAGAAGCCATCAAATAAATTCTCGCCAGCCACACCTAAACAACACCAGCCAGTCACTGCCAACAGTGACAGCTGGAAGTTGCCAGAAGGAATGATCCCTCAGGACGCTCTCAAACGGCTCCCACAGCATGAAACCGAGAGCCTTCGGAAACAGGCAAGAGGCCAAGCGGAGAAGTTTGAAGTCCTTGGAAGCCGAAATGTAGCATCATTGTCCAGAGTACGTGTCTGTCACTCCACCCCATAGATGAAAGCTTATCCGCCGCACAGGAGCTCCGCGCCCTCGACGAACGCTGCGAATATCTTCGCAGAACATACAAATCCCTCCGCGACGGCCGCCAAACGCTGCACGTGCGCATGCTGCACTACCTGAAGAGCGACACGCTGAACTTCTCCCGCGAGAGACTACTCAAGCAAAGCGAGGCGCTCCTCGAGCTGGACCAGTCCATCGACGACTGGATCCTGAAACTCGAACAAGCGGAGAACCGACGATTGCGGGTCCGGCAGAAGCTGCTGGAGCACGTCGCTGCGGCTGTCACGCTGAACCAGCATGCGTCCTCCCCGACGATGGACGGGACGAGCATGCATCATCATGGGGCGGCCACTCCGCCAGGAAGTCCGGTGATGCTGCAGGGGATGAGCCCCCATTCGTCGCCGCATACTACACAGGAGGTATCGAGCCGCAGGGATGTGGAGTCGATTAAGATCTACGCGGACGGACAGGTCCTGAGTCTCTTTAACGATATTGATCAGGCCATGACCAAGATGTGCGAGGCATGCTAAGAACAGATTGGTCGGGGATATGGCTTCACCTCTTCCTTCCGAACCGTGACGCGGTGATTGTATGATTCATGAATAGCGAGTGGAATATCCTCGCAATAATGTTGAGATGTCTTGGTTATCTGCGGTCATTCTTCTGTTATTCTTTTCCGTCCTATTGGTTGGGCTGCAGAAATGTTTCGATACGAAACGAATAGTATCGCACCATATTTGGACGCCCGAACCTTGTTCTCGGAGCATTAGGGTCCGTTCTCTGTATCCGGGACTACGACAGAGGTGCTGGTCTCAGTTGAAACACATTATCTACCCCGAAAAGGAAGTCTCGAGTCACCGTTTTATGTTTCTTTTTCCGACCGTTTGGTGGAGTGGCTTCGGCTTCGATTTGGGCAAGGGATGCACGGCTTGGATACCCCACGGCGGACTCTGTATATAGCAAAGGAGAAAAGCATTCCATCACATCTTGCAGAGTGACAAATTGTGAGTTGTGACATACTTGTATCTGCTGCTCTTCACTTACCAGTTTGATTGCTCTCCCTCCATTGTTTGTAGTTCGTACGAGACCGGGAAAGTTCTGGCCATTCGTAACCTTTGTCCACGAGCTTGTCTGTTTGTCGAACATTGAGGGTTGAATTGATGGGATTGTAGTAATAAGTTTCAAAAGAGTGACAACCTGCTCAAGGTTCAGATTAGGGAATAACCGTAGACCGGGATAATGGGACAGTCGACCCTTGTGTATCCGACGTGCCAATGCGGAAGCAATCGACTCGCAAACCGCTCAGGGAATACTAGCTTGAATTGTTGCATGGCTCGGTAACAGGAGGTCAGCGCTATTCTCCCCATCTCATATTTCCGCGAAACGTCGTGGAGAGGTCGAACAGGGTGCCAAAGATCCACGGAAGCGACATGACGGATGCAGGAACGGACGGACAGTCGTTGAAAATACCTCCCTGGCCGAGACAATGAACCCAGCCGTCAGTGAACCATATTGCTTGGCACGTCTCAACTATCTGGAGTTCTGGATATCCAGAATCTATGGGTTCCTCGGCTGTAGTGTTTCAAAATATGCAAGCCCTGTCACAACGCCATTGTCTGTGTTTGTGATAGTCCTGATAGACCATAAGGATGACCAACACTAAAACCGCCATGACATCGTCCAAACTGCCTCCTAAGGCAGGAGGGCTCTCTGGTGGGGACGAAATTGAGTTACGTTTCTTGGCATTCCCCTAAGCACAGTTCCCACGATCTTAACCAGAACGCGGCAGAGAATTCACCAAAACAGACCTCTAGTAGTTGCTTAATTAGGAAAAGAGTATACTTTTTGGTATTATGTTGTTTTTGAGCGAATTGGGCCTGCCTGTAATGGTGGTGATGGTTGCGGGAATGCCAAGAAACGTAACTCAATTTCTTCCCCGGGAGGGGCACCAGCACCAGCACAACTGCAAAGGCAACAAGGCAACAAGGCAACAAAGGCAACAATGGCAACAATGGCAACAATGGCAACAATGGCAATAATTAGGTTGATGCAGTGATGTCTTTCACTCTCCATCGTAGCAGGAGCAGCATAGATATCCCCCCAATTTGATTTCGTTTTATGTTATGAGTCGCAGAAATCAAGACACAAGATTGATACGTACCACCATCGCTGCTATCAATTTCGCCACAAACTTCGCCAGCCACACCCACCAGCCGCAATTCAAGTGGCTGTGCCCCAAAACCCAGAGTCTCCTGTCACGTGACCAGATGATAACCCTCCAAAATGAGTGGGCCCGGCACTTCGCAATCAGCGGATTGGCCGACGGCGACCGGGTGGACGAACATCTATGAAAGTTTTCCGCTGGAGAAGACTCCCTCCTCGGTTTGTTCACCATGCGACAACTCCCTTTCCGCAAGCTCCCCAAGCATGGCGACCAATTCGATCAAGTTGCTCACTGGCAACAGCCACCCGCAGTTGGCCAAACTGGTCGCGGACCGGTGCGTGTTTTCCGTTTCCTACACTTTGCTTTTTGTCCATGTCGTGGCGGTAGAAAGAGCTTGGCTTGGGTGGAGGGGTGGGGGTGGGATATCGACATTCAACTCCCTCCTGCTGGTGGCAGTGAGGGTTACTGCTATTCCGACCAGTTCGCCCTGGGGATTTCTATCATCATGGTTTTCGGTCTCTTGTTTCTAACATTCCTTTTCATACAGACTGGGAATCGAGCTTTGCAAGGTGATGGTGCTCCAGTATTCCAACAATGAGACCTCAGTAACCATCGGAGAGTCCGTTCGAGATGAAGATGGTACAGTCACCATGGCATTATACCAAGAGCGTCGAATTAATCCTGCGTAGTTTTCATCCTTCAATCCACCGCCCCAGGCGACATCAACGATGGCCTCATGGAGCTTCTCATCATGATCAACGCGTGCAAGACGGCGTCTGCCCGCCGCATCACGGCCGTGATCCCCAACTTCCCGTACGCCCGCCAGGACAAGAAGGATAAGTCCCGCGCGCCGATCACGGCGAAGCTCATGGCGAACATGCTGCAGACAGCGGGATGCAACCATGTCATCACTATGGACCTGCACGCGAGTCAGATCCAGGGCTTCTTCAACGTCCCCGTGGACAATCTGTACGCCGAGCCAAGCACTCTGCGTTGGATAAAGGAGCACTTGAACGTCAAGGAATGCGTGATTGTCAGTCCCGACGCGGGTGGAGCCAAGCGGTAAGAGTTAACTTCTATCATCGGATAAACACTTAACAAACCATGAGTGCCTTCCGTGATACATATGCTGATATCATCCAGAGCCACCTCCATCGCTGACGGCCTTGACCTCGGCTTCGCTCTCATCCACAAAGAACGCCCCCGCCCCAACGAAGTCTCCCGCATGGTCCTCGTCGGCGACGTCACCGGCAAGATCGCCATCATTGTCGACGACATGGCCGACACCTGCGGCACCCTGGCGAAGGCCGCCGACGTGGTCATGCAGCACGGGGCGAAGGAGGCCATCGCCATCGTCACGCACGGGATCCTGAGCGGCAACGCAATCGAGGCACTCAATGGGAGCAGGCTGACGAAGGTAGTTGTGACGAATACAGTGCCGCATGAGGAGAAGAAGGAGAAGTGTAGCCGGTTGGAGACGATCGATATTAGCCCGACGGTATGTTAAACACCGCTTTCGGACTTCACAGGATGACTGACTCTCTCAATAGCTGGCAGAAGCGTGCCGCAGGACGCACAACGGCGAGAGCGTGTCGTTCCTCTTCAAACACGCCCCGGTCGACTAATCCCTTCCCTTCAGACTCTCATGTCGATATCTGGCATCACATTTAAGGCGTTTGTAGGAGTAGTTTGTGTTAATCTGCTGATGATTCAGCTTCATGCATGGCGGCTTCTCAACTAGTGGGAGCTGCCCCATCATAATTCAGAGAATTCTATCTGATGTGCTGGTGTCACTCGTGAGGGTGTTGATTCGGTCGTCCGCCACCAGCTAGAACGCCATAAGAGTTCCGCTGCCATTTCCCCTACGCTCCTTTCGAGGATGCGTCCATTCAACTACCCGGAGACCCCTCCCCCGCCATCCCACCCGGCGAGCCCCCCGTGTTAATCCGCAGCACCTTCTTAACGCTATCCACCCCCTTCCGCATCGGCGACTGATGCCCAACCCGCCTCTCCTCCGCCTCCTTCCCATTCACCTCTTTCCCTTCCCCCGGACCCAAAAAATTCGCCGCCGACCCCCGTCTCGACACCCAATGCGGCGACAATGGACTTGGCCCCGGCGGCGACTGGCTCGGCGCCACCGGCATCTCCGGTGCCGCGGCCACGGCCGTGGGTGAATCATGTGGAATCCCAATCAGCCGCGCCAGGGAACTCCTCCGCCTCCTCCGCTCCTTCGGCCGCTCCGGCTCCTTCCGCTGCGCTTCCTTCTGCCGCCAGATCTCCGCCATGCGGTTGTTCGCCGGTCCGGACTTCGCGCTGCCGAAGAACCCATCGGGGACGGGGCGGGCGCCGAGGCCGCCGATGGAGCTGGAGGGGCCGCGGTGGGCGAAGCCGGGGCTGAGCGGGGTGGGGCTGACGGGGATGTGGAGGTTGAGGCTGCCGCGGATGGAGGAGGCGGTCACGGGGGGTTTGGTGGCGCCGGGGGGCCATTCGCCGGCGTCGGTCCAGCCGGCGACGCAGGCGGAGATAACGGTGGGGAGGGGGAGGGGGAGGGAGGGGGTGCGGGCATTGGTGACGAGGGCGCGGTAGATGGGGAGGAGGGAGTCGGGGGCGATGAATTGGCGGGGGGAAAAGGTGGGAGGAATGAGATAGAGGACGGGGAGTAGGGTCGGCGGGTCGTCGGGGTCAGTTGCTGCGCTGGTGGATTGGGGGGAGAGTGGGGAGGTGTCGGTGAGGCCGTCCGAGCTGCTGTGAAGCCGCTGGATTAGTTCCGCGACGTCTTGATCGGACATTTGCTCGTCTTCGGCGCCACTGGGGCTCTGGATGATATTCCCATTGACAGTGACCTCAGGGGATTTCGTCGAGACCTCTTTGGGTGGTCCCGGCCGAACCACCGCGCCGGTCCACGCATCCCTCCGCTTCGCCCAGAGGTCCAATCCCTCATTCCATTCGCATTCCTCATGCCATTCGCGCTCCCGCTTCCGTTTCCGTTGCTTTTGTCGGGCCTGAATCTGCGCCCCGATGCTGTCTGGGGAGTCAAATTTAAACGCGTCCTTCTTTTCTTTGGCGGTCTTGTGCTTGCTTCGGCGGGATAGTTTCTGAATCACTCGGATACCCTGCGTATCGGACTTCGCGCCGGTGGTAGACCTCTCACTCCCGGAATCCGTCTCATCGGAACTTCCATAGAATCTCTCCATGTATGCCAGAGGTACGCGCTCCTCTATGGCTTCCGAGCCGGTTGAATGTGGGAAGGTCTCGGCAAGCGGGGGTGAAGTTGACCCCGGGCCTTCTCCGGGGATTACATTATTTGTAGGAAGAGGTTCGGACGATATATTCGTATCCGATGGATGTGACGGATCGGCGACTTTCGGAGGATATTCCCAATCATCTTGAACCGCAGAGTAGAGAAAACGTCGGATCTCGCGAGTGGCGGGGCTGGCAAGGTTCAACTCCATTGGCGTTCTTGATTTTTCCGGCAACGGGCACCGTTGTTGACAGCACCAACCACTTCTGGTGCCTCCGATCGAAGAGAGAAGGGGGTGAAGGCAGCAGAAAAGCCTTGCGGATTGTGGGGATGGGCAGGAAGCTGGGTACCAGACTTGGGAATGCTTGGGTCAGGCTAAGGTAAGTAGTGTCAAGACTCAAGAGGTGGTGAGATGGACTATTAACGGCGAACGGGATGGACTAGAAGATTCGGGGAAGGAGCAAGAAAGAATTACAGGTCACTTATGACGATAACTCGAAGATGGCAACCATCGCGGGTCGAGAGGAATATGTTAGGTGAATGTATGATGCTCGTGAAAGCGATTCCAAATGCAAATGTCTGTGGTGGGTGATTTGTTGCGGGGGCGGGGCTATTCCAACTCATGATTCATGATTCATCACGCCAGCTCTGGACGATTAGATATTTCATATTGCCTTGCTCTCCCTTACTCCAGAGAGTACAGTTGTTCCTGGTTCTTGTTCAGGGGAGCATACCAGCTAACTGCCACAGCAAAGAGGGCTGATCGCATACGTCTTCGACGGCGAGTATGAAACTGTACATCTGCGGAGTACAGACTGCGGTGCATACTGTAGATCTGATATTGGGTCCACCTTTGACTTTGTATCGCCGTGCTCCGGGCGAAAATCCGCGTACACACGAATTCGGACTGTAAGGTACCATATGCAGTGAACATTTCCAGCAGCTAGACCAACGTGGACATGCAATCACACCTGACACCACAAAGCCGATTTGTGCATGGACAATAGATACTTACGTGTGCTACATACGCTATCCGATTCTCCCACCGACCGTGATGTCCTAGCATGTCTGTCAATCCCGCTGCCGGCCAACCCTTTGCCATGTCTTCCACCTCCGCTCCGGAACGCACCCCGCCTCTAACCCTCCTCGTCGCCATCTCTGGCCCGACATCATCGGGAAAGACGACGGTCGCTCGCCACTTACTACGTCTCCTACATTCTCTGGCTCCAGACGGTCCGCCCGCCACCCAGCCGCTTCTAATTCATGAGGATGATTTCTATCGTTCCGATACGGACATCCCGGTCAAAGATGGCGTGCAGGATTGGGATTGCTTGGAAGCCATCGACGTCCCAGTCTTCGAAGCTGCGTTGCTAGAGATTCGAGGAGGTGGGCGGCTTCCTGATGGTTTTAAGAGCTTGGAGCTACCGGAAGACAATGGTTCCACGGCCGACGGAGTCCACGATGTCCCAGATAGGGCGCAGAATGACAGCGGCATTTCAGAAGCGCTGCTCACCAGGCTTCGTGAGAGACTACGCGATGTCCTCGAGGTGCCGTCGAACAATGGACAAGGTACAGCAGTCAAATTCAGAGTATGCCTGGTGGAGGGGTTCCTTTTGTTCCAGCCCGCCATGTTTACCACCCCAGGCGTATTTGACTTGAAACTGTTGCTCCTGGCCTCGCACGCGGCGGCGAAGCAGCGGCGGGAGGCGCGGTCCGGCTACGTCACTCTGGAAGGCTTCTGGACCGATCCTCCGGGCTACGTCGACAAGATCGTGTGGCCGAATTACGTGGAGAGTCACGCTGCATATTTTCAGAATGGCGATGTCGAGGGCGCGGTGGACGAGAGATTTTGCCGGGACGAAGCCGTAAAACCATATCCTCCTGGAGGACTACAACATGCAGAAGGAGGAACTATTGCGAGGATGCTGGAGTGGGCGGTGGAGGAGACCGTCCAACTTGTCGAATCGAAGGAACATGGATCGGGCCGGTAGCATCTCCAACGTATTGGATTCGGTTGGAAGCCCATTGGATTGATCAAGTTTTGGAGACTAGACCTAGTTTATACTCTATGTATTAAGCAACGCAATATGGGCCGGGAAACCATGCCGGTAAATACAGCGCATGCATACTACGGTACACATACCTATTACCTAAGTCTATACCTAAGTCTTACCTGTAGGATGAAGACGATAAACTCACGAAAATGATGAAATGCGCGGGATTATGCATAATCCACCGTCGTGGATTGGTTATCGATTGTCCGTTACGCTGCCACCATGCCCCGGGCCGTCTCATTTCGTTGTCGATCCTTTCCGATCTTCTCCGACGCCCGATGACGGACTAAGGGGGACCAGATGCTCCCAAAATATTTTTTTAATATTAGACAGAAATCCTGTCCTCCAAAAGTCACAATTATTACCTATCACCGGCGCAACACGCCGACGATTCCATTCTGCTTGTGATCCGGCGGTTACTGCCTGTCCCAACCCTCGTCGATCCAATGATTCGATCGGTGTCTCCGAGACTTCGGCCTACCGAGGCGATCTTTGGGTCATTCATCCATCCTTGCGCCCGAATTCATCAATCCAGATCACCAATCCTTGCAACATCTCGTGTGAGGTCACTCCATCGTACCTCGCATGAGCAAATCTTCTCGGCTGTCGCTCGCAGCCCGACTACCTATATACGAACCATCGCATTGAGATCCCCCATTCCTTCGCGAGCATTCTCGACCACCCCCCGAATCATGGCAGGAACAAGAACGGAGACAGACGCCTTTGGGGCGATCCAAGTCGCGGCGGACCGGTACTGGGGCGCGCAGACGGAGCGGTCGCTGGAGAATTTCGAGATCAACCAGCCGCAGGACCGGATGCCGCCGCCCATCGTCCGGGCGTTCGGCATCCTGAAGGGCGCGGCGGCGACGGTGAATATGCAATTCGGCTTAGGTCAGTAGAAGCGCGCGGGGCAACCGATGGCCGTCTCGCTGATGGTGCCTATCCTAGATCCCATCGTCGGTCAGGCGATCCAGCAGGCTGCTGCGGAGGTAGCGGACCTGAAGCTGTTGGACCACTTCCCGCTTGTGGTCTGGCAGACGGGTTCCGGGACCCAATCAAACATGAACGCGAACGAAGTCATCTCCAACCGAGCGATCGAGATCTTGGGCGGTCAGATGGGTAGCAAGACGCCGGTGCATCCGAACGATCACGTCAACCGGTCGGCGTCGTCGAACGATACCTTCCCTACCGTGATGCACATCGCTGCGGTTCTCGAACTCGAGGAGCAACTGCTGCCGGCTCTGAAGGGCTTACGGGATGCGCTGGACAAGAAGAGCAAGCAGTGGGATAAGGTCATCAAGATCGGACGAACGCACTTGCAGGACGCCACGCCATTGACCCTGGGCCAGGTGTTCTCGGGCTATGTTCAGCAACTGGATTTCGGCATCGAGCGGGTCCAATCTTCGCGGCCGCGACTGAGGATGCTGGCGCAAGGTGGCACTGCGGTGGGCACGGGAATCAATACCTTCATAGGATTCGCCGAAATGATCGCTGCCGAAGTCACCCAGATGACGGGCCACAAGTTCGTCACCGCGCCGAACAAGTTCGAGGCATTGGCCGCGCACGATGCGATCGTCGAGGCGTCCGGCCAGCTCAACACGCTCGCGACGTCGCTGTTTAAGATCGCGCAGGACATTCGATTCCTCGGATCGGGGCCTCGATGCGGGTTGGGCGAACTGAAGCTGCCGGAGAACGAGCCGGGCTCTTCCATCATGCCCGGCAAGGTCAATCCCACACAGTGCGAGTCCCTGACGATGATCTGCGCTCAGGTGTTTGGCAATCATACTGCCGTCACCGTAGCCGGGTCCCAGGGCAACTTCGAGCTTAACGTGTTCAAGCCGGTGATGATCCGGAACCTTCTTCATAGTTGCCGTCTGTTGACGGACGGTATGAGGAGTTTCGAAAAGAACCTGGTGCAGGGATTGGAGGCGGATGAGAAGCGCATTGATACGTTGATGAGGGAAAGGTAAGCGCTCCATATCTAATGTGTATAGCACCCGCTAACAATGTCCAAGCCTCATGCTCGTTACATGCTTGAACCCCATCATCGGCTACGATATGGCCTCGAAGGTCGCGAAGAACGCCCACAAGAAGGGCTTGACCCTCAAGGCGAGCGCCATGGAGCTCCAGGCTCTGAGCGAAGCCGACTTCGACAAGTACGTCCGGCCCGAGCTCATGATCGCTCCGAACGAAGCCAAGTTGTGAGGCTCGACAAAAGGGGAGGAGCTTCTACATTTCCAGCGGGGAACGGGACGTCTAATGACTTGTACAAAATTGTGACCTTGGCAGTTGGGCAGCGTGCGTGTAACCCTTTGGGGGATTCATTCTTCGTTATATCTTATCGGGAAGGGGAGTCTAGTATGGGATACTTGACAACGCCTAATCCGCTACAAGATAGAAATACATCCAGCTAAAAGCGTTGACTGTCGGTGAATACTATAGCGTAGTCGAAGAGCCAAAATAACATGCACCATACTATACTGTTGTAACCCTTAGAACATGTGCCTCACGGGGCATATACCAGATTGTGGTACCCGAATTTACAGATAGAATCTGAGGACCTGTGAATTTGCTGCCGAAAAGAGCGGTTTGTGACGCCGTTTTTGGTGGCATTTCTGTCGCATGCCAAAGGATTAGATCTAGGAGCCTAAGGCTTGGTTGAGTACATATCCCTGTCCTCAGGGCCTCCCAGGCCTGAAGACAAAAGGGTGGCTTATTTCTAGGGTCTAGCATGAGCTTGATTTCGAACATTGCTGTGCCGTCTAGAATATAGTTCTATGATAGTTTCTCAAGCTTTTATCTAACGAGTTTCTTACGGAGTAACTTTGTGTGCTACAGAAAAGGCCTCCAAAAACGGAGGTTTCTGACGCCGTTTTCTGCGGTCTTTCCACCTAGGCGAAACGCCATCGTTTCGTTACCGGAGGTGCCCAAAACTCCCCGTCACTGTGCCAAGGCCCTGCAGGCGCCGCTCAAGTTCGTCACACTCGGGATCGCTCTCTGTGTGTTTTCGATCCATGAAGCAATATCAGCAGGGTTCCATAGATGGACAACGACGGCTGGCGGCGTTCTTTATGTCCGAATACTAGAAGTTGAGGTCGTAGGAAATATGACATTCCCGTAATAAACAAAGCGAGTCACGTGTTAAGCCTCGGTTTTCCAGGCATGAAGACGCAGTGCAACTCCACACGACACACATTGAGCAGGTCCCCACATGGGCCTCGCAGAGAGGCCTGACGGGCAGTGGCACGGGTACACTTGAGAGTTGAGAGCATCGCCAGACCGTGAGGCCTACCGCCGCCTACGGAGTAGGAATATGTTGACTGTTGATGTTCACGTGACCACATCCCTACGCGTCGCGCTATCACGTGATGAATTCTTCTGCACGGCGCGTCGGACACGTGAACCCATGCGCTCCTCCATGACTAGATGCATCACTCGAAAGGACCAGAGCAAAAAGACGGGTGTTTGTCAGGGGATATCTGGCCTCGACCCGCTTCATCGCATCCTTGGATCCGATCGAACCTGGCGTACTTCGCACATCTAACATGCCAGGAATCCAGCTTCCACAGCGACGGCCGCGAGCCATACTGTCCGACGACGAAGACTTGGACGATGCGGACGATGCGCATTCACTTGTTTCGAGTGCGTCTTCTGCGAGCAAGCGAGCCCGTTTGACTAGGGGAGACGACACCCAGGTCAGTTGTTATATCAATCGGCTTTGCAGTAATGCGCTTTGTAGGACTGAACGCTCACAACGCTACAGATATCGCGAGACAGTGTGCTGCCCGAATCATATCGAACCATGCCTCGAGCCTCTCCCGACAACTTTGCAAACGCAGATGTGCCACATGCGGATGTCTACCATCCAGGCTCAATCGTACGCATCAAGCTGACCAACTTTGTGACATACACATCGGCGGAATTTCATCTTGGTCCAAGCCTTAACATGGTCATCGGGCCGAACGGAACTGGCAAGAGTACTTTGGTCTGCGCGATATGCCTAGGACTGGGGTGGAGTCCGAACAACCTTGGAAGGGCGAAGGAGGTGGGCGAGTTCGTCAAGCATGGGTCACCAGAAGGCGAAATCGAGGTCGAGCTATCTGCCGGCCCGGCCCAGAAAGGTGTCAACCCCATAATCCGGCGGCTGATCAAGAAAGACGGAAACAAATCTCACTGGTCCCTGAACGGCAAGAATACGAACCAAACCAGCATCATGAACCTTGCCAAGTCCTTTTCCATCCAGATCGACAACCTCTGCCAGTTTCTGCCGCAAGATCGAGTGGTGGAGTTTGCGCAGATGCACCCGATTGACATGCTGGCATCTACCCAGAAGGCGGCGGCCGAGCCGTATATGCTGGAATGGCACAACGAGCTCAAGGAGCTGCGGACGAAGCAAAAGGACATGCAATCATCGTCCCAATCCAGTAAGGACACACTTGCCGACCTCAAGGTGCGGCAGAACCAGACGCGTGGTGAGGTGGACCGATACCAAGAACGCGAGGCCCACATGAAGAAGGCCAAACTGTACGAGAAATTCCGGCCAGCGGTTAAATACAACGACGCTCGTGCCAGATACAAAGCCGCTAAAGCGCACTCTAAGGCTGCCGCCAATGATTTGAAGGATTTGAAGCAGAGAGTGCAGCCAGCGCTCGAGGCGATGAAAGAAAAGGAGGGTTATGCCAAGGACATCAAAACTGCCGTGGCCAAGAAGAAACGCGTGGTTCTCAAACAGGAGGAGCGAGCTACGAAGCTGTTTGGGGAGCAACAGAGCATCCTTGACAAACTCACCAAGTGTGAGAACGATAGGAAAGCAGCGATTCAGTTAGAAAAGTCCCGCAAGCAGCAGCTTCAGAAGCACCAGGAAGAACTCAAGCGGCTCCGACGTGATTACGACGAGCATCCACCCGACTACAATCTAGAACACTTCCAGGGCCCATTGCGTGAGAAGCGTGACCGAAAAAGCGAAGTTGATCGAATGCTTCGAACCATACGCGGAGAGTTGGAGGAGATCGCAGGCAAAGCTCGACCAGAGCGCCAAAAGATGCAGGCCTTGAACGACCGACTCAACGGCCTTAAATCGCAGGCGGGGCAGAAAATGGAACGGTTGAAGAGCTATTCCAAAGACACCCACACCGCGTGGGAATGGATCAAGGCGAATCGCGACAAATTCACAGGCCCGGTCTACGGACCGGCTCTGCTCGAATGCTCCGTGAAAGATCAGAAACACGCCGACTTGCTCGAAGCAAGTCTGCAGAAGATGGATATCCTCGGGATTACGTGCACGAACGTCAATGATTTCAAAACGTTGCAGCAACACTTGTTTAGCAGAGAGCTTGCTCTCACTGATGTTGTCATTCGTACGGCGAAGCAGGAGATGAACTACTGGCGATCTCCCTGTTCCGCGGACCAGCTTAGGAGCTTGGGACTAGAAGGGTATCTTATCGATCTGCTCGAAGGCCCCGAGGCCGTGCTGTCCGGATTGTGCGACAGTTCCAAGCTGCACAAGACATGCTACTCCATGCGCGATCTGAGCGAGCAGGAGTTCGAGCGCTTACAGACCAACCGAGACGTAAGCTCTTGGGTCACTCCCAGACAATCTGTTCAGGTCATCCGTCGCGCAGAGTATGGCCCCAGTGCAGTATCAACTTCCACCCGACCGGTGCGTCCAGCTCGGTTTTGGACAGACAAGGTCGATCTCAGTGCCGAGCAAGAAATCAATCGACAGCTCCGGGAGGTTGCTGCGGAGGTTGCGGAGTATACGGAACAGCATCGTCTAAAGAAGGGGGAGCTGGATGGCCTTGCAGCTGAGCAGCAAAATCTGCACAAAGACATTGTAGGAGCCCCCGATAGCCGCTAGCAATACGCACTGACAACTTGCCTTAGCAAAACATACAGAAAGACAAAGACCGGGCGCAACGACAATACGGAGAATGGCAGGCTTTGCCGAATAAAATCGGTAGGTCTCCAGAGTCGACAAGTTCAGGGCTCTTGTAACTAACCACCCCAAAGCGAATGTCGAGGACAAGATCAAAGACCTCAAGACGCGGGCAGACGATGTCATGCAAACTGTGCACGAGAACAACAGGAAGTATAACTCCTTGGTTCTGCAGAAAGGAGAGAGCGCTTTGGAATACGCCGTGAGTTCCACCTTCTGTTGTCGACCATCCTGGAAGCTAACCGTCTAAAGCATCAAGTTGCTTCTCTCCGAAATTTGCACCAGAAACTGGTTGAAGTACAAATTTGGCAGATCGAGGCGGAATCTGACCTCGAGGTTCTTAAAGAGAGAAATCGCTCGATTAACCAGCAATTGAAGGATGCCGATGCCCAGCTCACGATTCTGCAGAGAGAAAGTGAAGCCATCAAAAAAGAGGCTCATGCCCTTTCGAATCAATATCAGCAAATCCACGATAGCTTGACGGACGACGAAAGGGAGCTATTCGAGGAGATGTCCGGTGCGGGTTTGACGATGGAGCAGCTCGATGTCGACATCGAAGGGCTGAAGACGCGGATCGAACTGATCGGCGAGCGGAATCCGGGCATCATCAAACAGTTCGAGAAACGGGAGCAAGATATCCGGAACCTGGAGCACAAGCTTGAGACGTGGGAGAGGCAGCTGGAAGAGTCGGAGACGAAGATTACGGAAATCCGGCAGAAGTGGGAGCCCGAATTGGATACCCTAATTGCGAAGATCAACGATGCATATGCCCATAACTTCGAGCGCATCGGCTGCGCTGGGCAGGTCTCCGTCTACAAGGACGAGGATTTCTCAAAGTGGGAGATTCGGATTTATGTGAAGTTCAGGTGAGAGCAATGGTCCCTTGCAGGACCTACGTTGTACTGACTCAAAATCAGGGAACACGAGGAACTTTCTCTTCTTGACAGTCATAGACAGTCCGGTGGAGAGCGCTCAGTGTCGACAATCTTCTACTTAATGGCGCTACAAACCCTGGCCCGGTCTCCTTTCCGTGTGGTTGATGAAATCAATCAAGGCATGGACCCCCGCAACGAACGAACGGTTCACGAGCGAATGGTCGATATCGCCTGCGCGGAGCACACCAGCCAGTACTTCCTGATCACGCCGAAACTGTTGACGGGTCTGAAGTATCATCCGAGGATGAAATTACACGTCATCAATAGCGGTGAATACGTTCCTGGGGACCTTCATGACCTGAACTTCAAGAACTGTGTGGAAAAGGCCTTGACCTTAAAAGGTCTCGCGTAATCCCAGCGTATTGATAGGTCCGCTATGGGCAGTATCTTGTTACGGATTTTATGTTTAACCATGCAAAACGACCCCCCATACCAATAGAATACGCTATTCTCTTCACTTGCCGCCGTTCACGGTTATGGCAGCTCAATGTACGTACTCAGTGAAGTTCACATCCACCTGCATCTGGACTCTAAAAGAACAAATCGCTCATTGTAAACTCCTCTCCAGGATCAGCCGAAGAATCCTTCCGAGCTTTGATCGCTGCTGCTAGCCGCTCCGATGTGGCGTGGGGTAACACAGAAGAAAATCTCTGAAACGAATACGGGACTTGGTGCTTCCATCAATCCGACCGACCTCACGACAACCCTATTGTTCCGATGCGACAGGCGGTCTAAGTAAGGATTCGGCAAGTCGTACCCACTATGCTGCAACGACGCGACTGATTGCAGCCGATATGTCAAACGGGGAGCCAACGGTCGGCGCCTGGCCCGTTTGCATCGGGACCAGGAGGCCAGGGCTGCGTAACCGCTCGGCAGAGATAGAAGGGATTCATATCACCACCATGCTACGCTGCACCCGGTCAGCACTCGAGAGTAGACGAATGAATCAAGCTTTCTGCCAACCCTCTTGCTTCGGTTCTTGTTATTCATCGACTCTTCGAGTCTTGCGGGTGTTACCACACCTCATTGATTCCCGAGACATGCCATCATCGCATCCGATGCCAAGTCAGTAAACCACAGTCCGGTGAACGTAGGCTTTTTTATATATTTTTTACGCATATATGTTCAATCGTCTCTCAGACTTAATCTCTGCTCTTCAATCCTATAGCCCATCAGGTTTCACAAATCGCTCTTAAGCATATATCATACTTAGGGGCACTCAAATCCGCATCCACCCTCCACAAGTTTGTACGGCGTTAGTCGTTATTCACAAGGTACACGTACTGAAACGATAGTACTCGTTCAACCGCTCATACGTGATCGTTCTCATAGACTTTACCATGGAGTTGCACCCCGTCTTCCTCTCCCTGCTTTTCACGCCTCTTGCCGTGGCTGCCGAGACCTGGAAGGTCACCAAGTTCTACACCCATTATATGGCCGAGAACAGTGGTACCGAGAACGGTACCTGGCCTGCAGGTTCGGAATTCAACACCACTGTCTGCTTCACGCTGTCTCCCACTAGCGGGTCCGACCAGAAGAATATTGAGTGCCAGGGCACTTTCGCTCCTTTCACGCACGACACCTTATGGCGTTATTGTGACGGGGATGTCCATGCCTGGCGGCTCGAACCTGGACATTTCGAAGCAGTGTCCATGTGGGGGTTGAACATCTTGCGCTCCGACGTAGAGTAAGGGGATATGATGTGGGCGTCCTTAGTGCAACCTGTAGCTGACTGCTTGTAGGGATTCCACTGTCAGGACCACATACGCGCAATTCCATATGGTCAATAATGAGCCAGAAAACCCTCAATCCTTCCTCACCTGCACGGAAGGCAAGCCATTGGAAGGTTGGTCATGTGCGCTCGACGGTCAACTTTCCGTCCCCTCTCCCGTCAGGTTTCCGCTCTACGAACGGCAGGCCCACGCCAAGCCATTTAAGGTCAGTAATTTTACGATTGATAGAGACACCGGCCGCAGGACATTCTCTATCACTGATCCTAACGTGCTGGACTCCTACGACATTGGAGGCAAGACGTTCCGGTCTAGCACTGAGTGCAAGCTGGGGCCCGTGGGCCATATGCTTAAGCACGGGAATGAAGACTTCCTCAAATGCGATGACGAGTCTTTCTCCTTTAAACTTGGTCCCTCGAACGACACGAGGGGGATGAGGGGGTTTCACTTGGAGGTCCGCCATAACCTCCCGCTCGCCTCGTTCCAGGTGGACGTCATCGCACCCTCTGAGTCTATCATCAGTGGATCCGTCGATCTAGAGTTCGGGAAGGACTTTAACTACGACTACAGCCGGCTTAAGCGATCTTGCGCTCTTACACTGACGCGTGGAAAAGCGGAGGTCAATGTCACGTCGCTCGCCGTCGCTGGCTCTTATGGCTTGCCTTAAATGGCGAAACAATAGCCAGGCAAATGGCTAGAGGAGATGATTCTCAGAGAGAAGTTGAGAAAATGGATAGGATAATGCCAATTTGAATGCAATCGAGTTAAGGTCGTGAACTTCAAGCAGCATGAATTGGGATTCAAGATGACTACGGGATCAGTGCTATCCCCTTCGCCGTAACAATGTCTCGATGGGATCATACCTTAAAGGGATAGCAGTGATCTAGCTCCGTCCAATACTAAACGTGAGTCGTGGTTGACTGTAGGCAGGGGACAGATTACTAAAGAGCAAGGATCGGAACAATACTAATCATTTCTACGTTACACGTGACATGAACGGCATACTCGGAGCCATACTGGTAGGCGCGGGATAGCCAAAGGCAGGTAAAATAAAGACGTCGATCAATCTATTTTGTTATTATACAACTGAATCTGCAAGTTCGATCGCATTGAATCCTCGGCTATATGAGCTTTTATGAACCTGCGTCACCCAGTTCCGAAGACGTCAAACCAATACGCAAGGCACATGTGTCTAGGAATCAAACTTTCTATGCCCATCGCGCCGACTCTCGCTCCGTCTCAACGCGCGTGGCCCTCGCCTCATCATTCTCCTCATCTTCGTAATGGTAGCTCAACTGGCGGTAAGATTTGGCTTTCCGCCTGTCCTCGCGCCCCGTCGCCGTTGAGACATCGCCATCTCTCTGTATCTTACGCCGATTATTTCGAAACGCACTCGGCCCAGTGGGCGGCGCGAAAGCCTGCTCCTCCGTCTCCGAGAAAGACCGCTTGCGATCGATCCCGGGACCTTGCTGCAAGGACGCTCTCCGCTGCTGTTCCTTGAGAAGTCGCTCGCGCATTCGTGCTTCACGTTCCTGTGCAAATGGATCGATGGCAGGCTCGGGCTTTTCAGCAGCTGATTCCTTCGGTTTGTCGGACGAGTCGGTCATATTGCGCTGAAGCGCCCGGGGCCCTGTTGGCGCATTCATAGGCGGGATCTGGACACTGGACAGCTTGCGGGCATTTTCGCGGGAACGACCATGAATCCGCAGCTGAGGCTCCTCTACACGCTGTGATTGAACTGCTTTCTCATCCTCGTCCTTGATAGAGTCTTGATCACGCTGCCGCTCCCTACGAGGCTTCTCTCTATGTCGGTCGCTCTCTTTATCCCTGCCATGATCTCGACGCCGTTCCCGATCCTTCTCGTGATCGCGGTGGCTCCGGCTGTGTCGAGACGATCGCTTTGGGTCCACTTCCGCCTTGACACCATCGGACAGTGATCTATCCCTTCTTGACTTGCGGCGGTCGCGGTCGCGGTCTCTGTTGCGTTCCCGTTCCCGATCGCGATCTTTCTCTTTGCGGGATGACTTTCGATAGGGCTCTGGGCTGTAGTTCCGCTCACGATGGTCACTCTTTGACTTTCTTTTGCCCTCTGATGTACTCAATTCAGTGTCCAAGAGTACGTCCGGAGATCGAGAACGGCGCCGATGTCGATGCCGATGCCGACTGGAATGGTGTGAGCGAGAAGAATGGCGTTTGTCATTCCCAGATCGGCTAGCGGACCGTCTCGAAGAGCTCATCGATGATTCGCGGGTCCGCCTCGGCCTATCGTATTTCTCATGCTCAGGCGGGTCTCTATCGGACTTGTGGCGAGGTGACCGCTCATGGCGTCGATCAGTGTCTGATTGTGGGAGACCAAAATCCCCTTTTTCCCGAGGCTCACGATGGGACGAGGCTGACTTGGACCGCTCTCTGCTATTCCGACGTTAGACCAATGAGCAGCACAAGCCAAGGGGGAACTTACGCATTTAATGCCTCGGGCTGTCCGTTTATATTATCGGGTGCTTGAGAGTTCGTGGAGCGTATTCGAGGCAACGTCGACCCGCCTTCTCGCATTGCTTTGGGACCAGTCGGAGCACCTTCAACCCCTTGGCCTTGGGGCTCATGAATGTAAGGAGCATGGCGATCGTAGGATATTTTCCGTCCGTGGGAACTAGCCGACCCAAACTTGCGGCCTCCTCGTCGGTTGAAACGATTGCCAAAACCATCGAGAGGATATGCATAGTTTCCGTCATCCAGTGGATGAAAATTATTCGCATCATGACCCGTTCCAAAAGCGTTCGGGTCGCCCCATTGACGATCCTCCGCCGCGGTGCTGCGAATCGCTTGAATGTTAGACTCAGTCAGGCCTACCTCATGATCACCATTATCCTGCCCCTTTGGTCCAAGTGCACCATCTTCAGCGTCTTCAGCATTTGCACCTTGGTCCGCACCTTCGGTGGTTTGGCCATTAGATTCAGCAGTATCTGCTGCAGCATTGGTTAGAACGACACTCTCCCCTTGAGAGGTCCGGCGATCGTGGCTGTACGGCCGGGTGTCCTCGGGATACGTCTCTTCATACTGGCCATTCTCCGCATAATGACCCTGGGAGTGAGAGTATGCGTGGTTGCCGCGATAGTTTCTGTGATAACCTCTTCCATAGCCTCGATGGGAGTGAGCACCACGTCCGTGGAAACGATTCTGGTTGTGGTAATTATTTCTAGAGAACTGTTGGTGCTGCATCTGCGAATAATGCCCTTGGTGAGATTGCTGATTATATCCACCAGGATAGTAACCGGAATTGTTGAAGTCATCGTTCATGGATTGCTCGTTCCAGCCGCCGAATCCTCCGCCAACGCCCATACCCATGTTCATGTCGCTCAATCCATTCATGCCCATCCCGGGAGCACCGAAATTGCCAAACATTCCCTGGGGCATATTCATAGCGTTCATGCCCATGCCTGACATACCTTCGTAAGGTTAGCTAAAGATTATTTGGTTGGTGAATATGGAGGACGTACCCATCGCGTTTGGAAACCCTGACCAATTGCCTGACTGCATGGCATTTTGAAATTGCATCTGCATCATGGGATTCATTCCATTCTGCCACCCCATGTCATTGGAATCATCGGCCTGATTATAGCCGAGAGATGCTACTGCCACCGTTTGATCCTGGCCAGCCCATGATGCGTCCGCCTCGTTATTCGTTGGGATTTCCTCAACTGCTTTTGAATCATCGTCCTGAGCATCGTCGTTATTAGTTTGATCGACTTGAGTGGTCGATTCGTCTTCCTCTTTGTTGCTTGGTTCGGCCTACGTCGTGTCAGCTCCTTTCCAGAACCTAGGATGGAGGATTTAAAGGCTTACCACTGCATTATTTTGTTCCGTTGAGATATGCGAGGTCCCGGCAATTGTCTCTTGTACGGGCTCCTGATCTTGAGGAACTGCTTCTGGCTCTTTCGAGTCGATATCCTGTCCTGCCTTCTCATCCGTGGCTATTGTATCCGGCTGTTCCTGGGGTGTTTCTGGCACCGGCGGCTGAATCGCAGCCCGACTCTTCTCTCGCTTCTTCTCCTGCGACTTGAGAAACACTTTCACTGTGGCGCGAAGCTTTTTGTCGATTTTGCAATCCTCTGCTGAGAGTGGCTGATGATCGCAGATCGGACACGTGTCGGAGAGGGTTGTTTGGCCTAGACGTTTGGTCAGATACTTGTCGCGTTGACTGTCGGAAAGGGGTGACAGACAGGAAAAGCAGATAGATTGGTCACAGCAAGGCAGTCGGAACGCCTCGACGGCAAGCTTGTTGCAGATTGCGCATCGCAGCTTGATGGGAATGTCATCTTGTTTCAAGGAGCTGCTGAAAACGTTAATTCAGACTCTTAGCTACGCAACTACAGGTACGTTTGATACAGACCTAGCGAGGTCCGCAGCTTTTAAGGCCTCCTCATTAGCCATGCTTGCTGGCCTTGATGTTTTCAACTCTTCTCCAACTTTCAGTAAACCGATGTTTGCATTTGTGAAAACGCGTTGGTTGATTGAGACGAGGGTCCAGGATGGACTGGCGCAGTGGAACGAACTGTTATGGAGTCGGAAGTAGGAACTTCACGGACATCAACTCTTGAAGTCCTAAGCACCGGACTGACTTGCTTTACTATATAGTGGACGAAATCGTTAATGGGAGCTTCATCAAGATCTGAGAGTCCAGGTTCCTCCAGCGCTGTTGCGTGTCACATGATACACCAGCTTCACCTGACGCGTATACGCGCGTGTCACGTGTAAATTATCTGCCTTGTTCATACTTCTGCTTCAGCCTCGTATTTCAGGCATCAAATATACACTAGGATGGACTGGAATTATATATTTAAATGCTGTTTCTGGTCAAGCTATTGTTGTTTTGAACTTGATTATCGGCTTTGTATTGTATCGAGTCGAATTTTAGAAGCAATATTCAAGGTGCTGAGCGACTATCCACACTTCCATCATCAGCAAGCATTAGATCCGCGTCTGCCTCTCCATGGCCAGCATTGTCCGCCTGCGTCCCACCATTCGTATCTCGACGGACCTCTGATCCATCCAATATGTACCAGACGTCCTTCTTGGTCATCAAGCCGCGAAGCATTCCTTTCTCCACGAAGAGAACATATCGCAGCCCCAGACGCTGGAACATACTGACCGCGAGCTGCAAGCTTGCCCGCGCATTGAGCGTGATGGGGGTCTGGTCCATCCAAGGCCTCAGATCCAAGCTCGCCAGAGGGTCGGCAAGTGACTGATGAGTGAGGTATGCTTCGGTTTCTGGAGGCAAATTTCTAGGCTCCGCCAGTGCAGTGTTCAAAGCAAACTCCAGCTCCGTTCTCGATATGTATCCCAGAAGCGTCGTGTTCCGCTCATTGTCAATGACCGGAAACCCACGCAGGTCGTGCTGCGTAAGGAGGGTTTGCAAGCTCTGAATCGTATGGCCGGTGGATGTGATCACCACTAAGTCCACCAATCGAGTCATGACCTCGTTTGCGAGGACATCTGGTACCGCAGCACTGTTATCGTCCCTATTATCGAGGAAGGGATATCCGTTGAAGTGGATCCATGATTCGTAAATCCCTCGCGGACTAATCGCGTCACCGACCCATTTGCTGACCATGACGGCGACCATGATGGGCAGAACATAAGTCAGTGCTCCCGTCAATTCGAACATGATCACCACTATGGAGACGGTCATCCGGGTAGCGCCCCCAAGTGCCGACGCTGCACCGATGATTGCGTACGTCCCCGGAGTGACACAAGGGATGTCGGGCTCACAGGATCCAAAGGGGAGGAAGTTAGGATAGGCCTTCTGCCAAACCTCCATTATGAGGCCAACTGCACGCCCGTAAAGTGCACCCAGCGCCATCGATGGCAGAATAATCCCCGCAGGGATCAGAAGGCCGAACGTCATGGCCGAGAGGAAAAACCCGCAGATTGCGGCGATGAGAAGCAGCGCGACCACGCTGGTATTGGCTTTGCCAGATTTGCATAACCCTAAAGGATCGGTTGTGATATCGGCGCATTCCGCAAAGAGGATGTAGACCAGTTCAGACGCCTGCGCACGCATGAACTTAATCGGGAAGTTGATCAGGGCGGTGATCAAGGCGACGGCGATGACCTCAAGAACCGGACTCTTGGAGATTATGGAGGATCGACGCCACTCGGCAATGCGCATGTTGAGCTTGATGAGGAGGCCGCCATATAGTCCGCCGAGTATTCCGAGGATCATGAAAGGAACCAGTTCGAAGCCATGCCAGCCTGTGTGATATGTGACTTGATACAGGACGAGCTTCCCGGTCCTGAATGGGTTGAAGAACTGTAGGGTGACTGCTCCAACCATGGCACAGACAAAGCTCTGCCACATGGTCTTATCCGGGAAGTAATACGAAAGTTGCTATGGATGTCAATACTTCCGCCGAAGTGAACGACTAGTAAACTGACTGACCTCGAGACTAAACAACACCCCACCGATAGGCGATCCAAACGCTACAGATATACCAGCCGCAGCCGCAGCAGAGAGTACCTCCCTTTTCCGAGCTGTTATTGGTTAGCTAGGCAGCATTTTCAGCGACAGACACAACTAACCTTCATTATCATTCAAAGAGCCGCACAGCTTCAAGAAAAGATTGGCGCAACAACAAGCAACGTGCACCAAAGGGCCTTCTTTCCCGAGCCAAAGTCCTGATGCCACTGCAAAGCACTTTTATTGTTCAGCAGCCAACAACAACACGCTTGGACAGGAACATACCAGGCCAAGTGATTTGATTACCAGGGTCCACGGTCCCATGAACCGTCGAATAACAAACCCTCCCAAGACCGTCTTAATCTCCGGGATCCCGCTATGCTTCGCATAAAACGCATACCGCTGTACAAGGAAACTCGCGCAAGCTGCAAAAAGTACCTGAAGAGTGTTAGGCTGAGTGTGCACCACACTTCTCACCAGAGGGTCCTCACCGAGAACAATACAAATACAAAGTAGTTTAGAATCCAGCTTCCGGTAGCGGATTTGACGCCAAACCCGTCACTCCAGGTTCGCCAGTCGCGACATTGATTGTAGTCTGCTACCTTTAGTACATGCGAAGCGGCATAAAGAAAGGACATACCTTCGTAGCCCCAACAACAAAACACCTCATTCAGGTAGAATTTCCCCCCTGCGTCCACATTACTGCAAAACCCGCCTTTCACATCCGCCAACCAATTGCTCGTAATATCAATGAAGGCCGCAATGGCTCCGCACGCGATGCCCGTCGCCACGAGCACCAACCAAATTTGACTAGCGTCCCCCATCAAATAAAGGTAGCCGAGCAAGCCATTCGCCGAGGATTTCAAGACTCGCAATCGTTGTCGCTCCTTCGAGTACTCGAAGATCCAGTCGATGGCCGTGAGATCATCGTAGCCCACGCGTCTACCGGGGCCTTCAACATACCAGTCTAGGGCGTTTGCATCCTTGGTATCCTGAAGCTGAGCGCCCGCATCGCTCGGGCGATCGAGATAGCTGAGCATGGCATCGGTGGAATCTCGTCGTTGCGGTTGGGGTTGGGAAGCTTCGAGTCGTCCACGGGCTGGGGCACGCTGCGCTGGAGATTCTATGCGGCCGCCTGATAATGGAGAGGAAAGAAATCGTGGTAGAGAAAAGCCAGGCGCAGCTTTCTTCTTTCTTTTAAATGTGGTGCTGCAAGCTGTCAGTCATAAGTCTTATATGGATGTCGCAAGGCGCATAACTCACGGCTCAGGAATAGACGAGTCCAGAGGGTCCTGGGCTAAGAGAGGATCATCATTGTCACTCTCGTCATCTTCCACTCGCGCTTGGAGCTGCGATGTTGAGGACTCGGCCTGCTGGTCGTATGGGGACGGCGAGTCCGACATGCCTGCTCAATGGGAAAGACACCCGATCGCTCATACTCGGTATCTACACGGGGGGTTGCGAGTAGTAGAAACAAAACTTAGATTAACCCTGGAACATTCAAATTCAAGGCCGATCATGTATCATCCATGTTTAGATTCGGCGTACATCAGACGCAGCCCTCCCACTCCAGTGACTTCCTCCGTTGGGTGGTGATGTCCGTCAGGGTCTGAGCACGTGACCTCGTGACGGAGTCACGGAGAGTTGAACTGATGCCTGAGGTTCTGAGTTTTTGCCTCACCTCCATCGATGCCATTCAGTTGATTGAAACTAAAACCAACCACTCTCCAACATCCAAGGCATCGACAAGAACGGTGCAGACCAGCAGCTACCTTGTGTTCTGAACTCATCCTTTCCTCACCTATAAATCCATTGAACGGGACACCGCATCTTCGCTGTGTTGTGGATCGATCGAAAATGGAGGGAATAGATTTGGAGCAGGTCAACGCCCTCCGAGCGAAACTTGGTATCCAACCAATACCTACCCCGGGGTCGAACGGTCTCCAGTTCAAAGACAAGGGCGAAGACGGCTCGGACCAGGAGGAAGCAAGCACGCACGAAACACGCCAGGCCGCAGCTGGCGACAACTGGCTGCAGCTGCAAGCCGAGCAGGAGGCGAAGGACAGGCGACTGGCGCAGAAACTGCAGATCAAGAAGCAAAGGGATGCGGCACAACGGATCGCAAAGCTGAAAGGCCGGGGTTTGGGAGACCTGGACGAGGACGAGGATTTGGAGGACGCGACTTCATGGCTATTGAAGTCCAAGAAGCGACAGAAGAAGCTCGAGAAGGAGAGGCAGAAGCGACTTGAAGCCGAGCTGGCGGAGAGAGAGAAGCAGGCCGAATACACCACATCAGACCTGTCGGGCTTGAAAGTTGCGCACGAAATTGATCAATTCGGGGAAGAAGGTGATCAGATCCTGACTCTCAAGGACACGACTGTTGGAGATGACGAGGACGAGGATGATGAGCTTGAGGATCTCGATCTACGGGAAAAAGAGAAACTCCAGGAGCGCCTGAAGTCGAAGAAGCGCAAGTTCGCTTACGATCCGAATGCCACCACAGAAGGATCCGGGCTGTTGAGCCAGTACGACGATGTCATCGATGGAAAGAAGAGGATTCAAATCTCTCTGGATGACATTCAAAAGCAGGCCACAACTCCGGACGTCACCATGAACGAGACCGATCAGGAAGGGCCCAAGATGCCCGAGATGGATAGAAAACGGAAGAAGCGGCGGATGAGGGCTGCGGAGTTAGCTCGGCAGCTGAGAGACGGGGACAGCAACGCCCCTGAAGACGAGGAAGTTGGGCTCATTATTGATGAAACCACCGAGTTCGTTTCCTCACTCAGAACTTCCACCGCACAAAAGAAAGAGACTCGAGCGTCAGCGGCGACACAACCCGAGCCAGCGGCGATTCCTGCGCTGAAGTTAGAAGCCGATAAGCAACCGAAAGCAGAGCCTATGAGGAGTCCTTCACCTCCTCCCGAGACGGACGCCATGGATGTTGATCTTCCCAAGCCTACCGAGCCCGCCATTCAAGAGGTAGAGAAGATTCACGACGATCTGGGAGAGGAGGAGAATCTCAACAAAGGCATGGGTGCTGTCCTCGGCATGTTGACATCTCGGGGTATTCTGAACCGCGAAGCGGAAGAGGATAAGAACGGGCTTCTCCGAGATCGCCAGCGTTTCCTCTCGGAGAAGAAGCGGCGCGAAGAGGACGCGGAACGAAAGGCGCGTCTGCAGCGCGAGCGCGACCGGCAGAGCGGCAAGCTGGATCGAATGTCTGTACGAGAGCGGGAGGACTATGCCCGAAATCTCAACGCGCAGCGCGATCAAGCAGAGTCGCGCCAGATGGCCGACATCTTCAATCGCGAGTACAAGCCCGACGTGCAGCTCAAATACGTGGACGAATACGGTCGACGACTGGATGCCAAAGAGGCTTTTAAGCATCTTAGTCACCAGTTCCATGGCAAGGGTAGTGGAAAGGGCAAGACGGAGAAGAGGCTCAAAAAGATCGATGATGAGAAGAAGAAGGAGGGGATGAGTCTGTTGGATACCAGCCGTGATACCGGTGGTATGGATAATGCAGCACAGAATAGGGCGAAGACGAATCGGCAAGCAGGCGTACGACTTCAGTAGTCGTATCAAGGCTCAAGCATCGCTTCAATCAGTATGGGACTTAGGTTACAGAACAGTTTCAATTCTGGTCTATATCTTGTCAGAGTCGGCCTCAAATGCAACCGTTCCTATGCTACTATGCTACATCCACTGAATTTGTATGGTTTCTAACAGTCATGTGTAGCCACACAGAAATAGGATGGATGCAGCTGTGATAGACTATATGATACGTAGGTCTCATTGCTGTCACCGTTGGAACACGATACGATTCAGGGGTGATATCACGTGACCTGGGATGTTTCGGATAAATATTTTCGCGAACTCCGACTTAGTCAGTACCTGACGTTCATCCCTTGAATTGAAAGGGGCGCTGTTGGGAACAATGAATTGGTTGATCACAAAGTTAGAACATTTCATACAAGCAACATGTGTCAATAATTATCGTAGGTTGAAACATCTGATAGCTAGTACGTGTCCTATTCTACTTAACACACGACTTAACAGCAGTCTCCAGTTCATGTAGCAAAGCCACTGAAATAGAGTGGGATCGGAAGCCAAGCAAGACAAGGGATGATATCAATATCTCATTTTGCTGGACGCTACTTGTCATAGCTCCATAGAATTACGGCGCCGCATTCGTTGTATAGAAAGCTAAAGAAAACAGAAGCATATAGTCGTTCCAAAGCCAAGAAGGATTCTCAACACGTCCCGGTAGGCAGTGATGAACTGCGTTCATTTCGGAGTGGAACCAGTGAGACGGAGTATTAGCTTAGACATTGGATGCCTCGAGTTTATTAGGAGCCTCATACGGGACAGCTGTGAACTTGTCTGCTATTCCGCATGCAGGTATCCCTCATCTAAACGCGTCTGAGCATTCACACCAACCATTGCCACAGTGATACACGCAGAACATTGAACCAGCTCCCATCTTTCAGCTGGTTAGATCCGCAAACTATCATCACTGCAAAGATTCCCGCAAAGATTCCCTAATCTTTTCCAGCCAAAGCTCATGCCCACACTGCGTGGACATGAACCAATCGTATAGCTCCCGCAGCGAGCCTTCCACATCCCGCTTCCAAGGAATACGCAGCTGATTCATCGACCGCTCTCTCCGCCGCCACTCAATGACGGTCGCCGCAGCGATGAAGAGCTGCATCCCGACGAGCAATACTTCAGTTGTGAACGACGGGGTCAAGCCGGAACTTGAGTGCCGAGCGACCAGTTCAGACCTCCGCATCTCTTTCATCGAGTCGGCAACCCACTCCTCGAGTAATAATGCCGAACCCGGATCAACAGCACCAATCTGCATACCATCAAGAACGGTACTCCATCTTTTCGCCTCGCAAACCCGGTCAATGTACAAATTTTGAGCTTCCACGTGGAACAGCTCTGCAGTTTTGTGTCCTTCTTCTTCTAGAATTTGACGGATGGATGGAAAGTCACTTTGCCGAAGGACGGCCTCACCTCCTCGTTGACCGACCATTCGCATTATGGCAGGACCACAGAATTCCGGGAGCCAGCGACATTCGACGCCCATGAAGGATACTAGCACTTCGTGTGCCATGCTCGGAATCATTAATCCAATATGCACCGAGCACATTTTCTTGCTGCGCAGGAGACGGGTGGCGATAGTGGCACCCTCCGCCCGAACATCCTCGTCATCATCCACTAAGGTATCGCTGATAGCGAAGAGGAGTTCCACAATCAATGACGTCTCGGAAACCGTTGTCCAGAAGTTCTGTAACCCTTCAATGGATTGGCAAGCTGCTAGACGCTCAGCTGGTTCCTGTAAATAATGTGAGTTACTCTCTTCATAGACGCTGGGGATAGTGGGTATGAGCTTACGTTGTAGTCGTCTAGACTTAATCCAATGCGACCGAGGAGGAGCTTTAAGTGGACCATTTCATGCCCAACCTCGAGTCGTTCTTCGAGACACCACCCCAACAACTGGCCCCAAAGCCGGAGCCATGCATTCGAGATATCCCGAGTCGAATTCTTGGAACGAACCTGCTCTTTTATAGTCTTGTCTAGCAGCGCTACGGACTGTGCTGCCGTTAGTGGAGACCGAGGCGGTATCGGTTTGGAGCTTGGAGTCAGGAGTGTCGAAAGACTATAGACCGCCGCCTCCGTTATCTCGGAAATAGAAGATGCAAGGATTAGTTCTGCTAACACCCGACAGATGCCTTCGAGTGCCCCTGGAGGATCTAGCCTTTCGAACGATGCAAGCCTCCTGATAAAGCCGACACAGGTTGATTGACTATCGGTTTCGACAGACTGGATGGACTTGAACAAGAACGCTTCCATACGATCCTTATCTCCGAACGGCAAACCGGCTCGATAGGCAAGCAGAGCGAATTTTAGTCCAGCCTCTTGTGCAACTTGAAAGAACGGAGCCTGTGATGGGTCCCCTGGCTTCTGTAGGAGATGAGAAGTTGTAATGAGCAGCTCTCCGTATACATCAGGGAAATGCTGGACTTGCCCAGCCTCTAGCATGGTTTCATACAGTACCAGGAGACTGTCAAACAGCGATGCAAACGTCACCGGTGATTTCACAGCCTTTAACCATTTGGTTATGCTCTGGCCAATGGTACGAGATAAACGAGGCATATCACCTGTACTAGTCAGTGCATGTAAGAAGTTATCCCTCAAACACAAACTTACAGTCATCAAAGCGCTTGAAAGAAGGAGCTTTAAGGAGATGCTGGAAGCACAGAATACGACCCTCAATCATGTTTTCGCATATTTCGACTTCATTCAATCTCTCCAAGGCCAGTTCGAAGTCGTGAATGTCGACGATACGCGAATATGTCCTCGCTGCCATGTCCCGAACATGCCAATTTGGACTACCACTCAAAGACTCGACCAAGTCGGCAATGCATTGACGATTAACGCCAGTTGGAGGTGCCCTGTCAAGGATATGAAGGGCAGCGAACAGGCCTTCTGAATCGTGGGAAGAGGTGGATGCAACATTTTCCTCCATGATCTTGATGATCGTGTTCAGGATGTCAGGAAATCTCGAGTAGGAGAACCTCATCACCGTGGATGAGTTGCCGGAGCCATCTGCATCGCTGGCACCAAGGAGTCGATCAACCAGAGTTTGGAAGAGCATCAGTGCCGCATTTCGAATGGGCCAGCTTTGCCGCGATTAGCTCTATTCAGGGATTGCAATATCATACTGGAACTTACGCGCGCGCATCGACTTGTGTAGCAAGCTGCAAGCCGACCTCGATATACGCTTCGGAGCGCTCGGCCAAGGATGACGACGTAAATATGGATCGGAGACAATTCAGCGCATGAACTTGAGAGAAGCTATCGTCAATCGCTTGGTTTGAAGTAAGTTTGCTGCATGCTAGCACATGCAGCTGCTTCATTCCCTGCGAGAAAAGCCCATCGTCTCCGTACGAGAGTAGGGAGACATATATAAATGGAAGGCCGGCGGAGCGCCGGGTTATGGACGTCCTCGTGTCCATCTTCTGGAAATTTTGCTGCAGATGTAAGTATGACACTATTTCAGAGAGGAGGAACAGTCCTCGACTTACATTGTACCAGTCCCCAAGGATACGTTGCTGACCTGCGAGCGCTAGCTGCTTGCAGCAGTCACTCAGAGCCAGCGAAACCGATGAAAACGCACCCCGGTGCCGGATTTCTAAGAGCTGCTTCTGGCATAACCTGCCAATTGTTTCCACCAAGGACAGCCATTCCGGGTCACTAAGACGAGAGAACCCGCGGAGCTTGGTATTAATGACGAGTGCGCTCATCAGCTGGCTATTTGAATACGGTCAGCGAATCTGCATATTGTAATGACACGATGGACTTACCTCGACTCCTTTATGGCCCTCCAGGAAAAGCTCAAGACGTCTTTAGTATCCAGCGACTCTTCCACACTATCCGGAAGATGCCCTTCCGGCGCATCATTGCACACGACATCCGATACGGAGCTGCAAATACGCTCTAGAGCGTCCACTATCCCTAAGGTCCTCGAGTGCCACCAATTCCTCTCAATCTCGGAGATACTGTGGAGAGGTTTATTCATGTTCATCCACCGTATCACGTATTGCAAACTCGCCAACGTCACATGGACGGGAGAGGCCTCCACCGCTTCATGGATGGAGCGCTCTAAGATGGCTATCGCGTCTTTGAGCCGGTTCCAGAGGCGGTCCACGATGCCGAATCGGCTCTTCCACCAATCCGGACTGTTCAAGGTGTCCCCTGCATTCAGGATTTGTTCCACGGCCGAATAATTCATGGGCTCGTGTGCAGAACATCGCTGAAGAGCGAGTCCGTACAATCTCGCCACGCCGTCCGCATGATCCGCTCGTCCCGATGCGAGCGCGATCTTTTCGGCCGTCAAAACCAAATGATCGAGTTGAAACACCGGACCGCCCTTGCGCGGTTCGCGAGACAACACGTCCGAGAGTATCTGTAGCGAGAATATGCTGTCGGCACGGACGTCGGCAAAAGGATCTTGTACAAGCTGGCGCAGCCCAGATAGTAGCAGCGTATATCGGATGTTGTTGCGACAAGGCCATTTCAGTTCGGGATGGACACGAATGGACGAATATTCGGGAAAATACATTCCGGCCTTCGCGAGCATGTGGAATAGCTTAAGGCCTGTGATACGTCGCGGATATGTGGCATCGGGACTGATACAGGTTTCGACATAACCGATTATCGACCTGACGAACCGAACGTGGTTTTTATATCGATTCAGGAGGGATATGTCGGCATCTCTCCGGAGCGCCTTGGCCATGGAAGCTGCGGCGGCTCTCACCCGATCGATCAGTTTCTGAGCCAATGCGAGGAATTCTCCACGGAACCCAGGTGACGGGTCATCGGCGAGGTGATCCCAGTTTCGGCGAAGTTGAAGCAAAGACCCTTTGGTGAGGGGTCTTGTGACCGTGGAGGAGACGATAAGAATCGACAGCGCTGCTACCCGAACTGTGGGCCTTGAGTCTGGGAGAAGGGCCCCAAAGGCTTTGTCTGGCACGCGGACTACCTTATTTTGGAGGCGAGGAGTGGATTTTTCATTGCTGTCTGGAGAAGTCATTAACATTTGAACAAAACCCCTGAAAGCGGACACCAACCAAAGATCTCCACTGCACCCATCCGGATCCCAACCTGCAGAAGCTTGCACAGGATTTCGAATGCACTCTGCCTTGCTGGGTCAACAGAGTCGAGCGACCCAGCTCCATATAGATCATCCAGACCAAAGTATCGAAGCGCCGACAAATATCGCTCTGGGCCGCTGCGTGCCAAGGCTGGAAATGCATAGGTGCTCAGGGGCCCAATCGTACTTGGGTCGTCCCGTATGATCTTCTCCAGTGGATACACCCACAGTGGGACTGCGCCTGCTTCCCAAGTGGCCGTGATGCCTTTTGGCCCGAGCAAGTACGTCAAGAAGTTTCCTGTTGCTGTGGCTGCATCTTCGAACAAGGCACATTTCAGAATATGTCCGAACAAGGCACAGGCAGGGTCATGAGGTTGTCCATCTGCTTTGAGGTCGATGGATTCAAGCGAGCTTGCTGTGGTCAGTACCTCAGTGCTTGATACCAACCCTTTCGAGAGAAAGAGGTTCAGAATGTGCAACGCCGGCTTTATGCGAACTGGGAACTGACGCTTGACAACTATGACAGTTACTTGTCCGAGAATGTTACTTACAAGGCCTTTCCTATACTCGAGGCGGATCTGGAGTAAGGATGCGAGCGTGGTGACCAGTTGTCGCATCGCTGGAGCCTTCGCGACATCCGATCTGTTCAAGTACAGTCCGAACAGTCCGACCAATGTACCATCCGTGGCAATGCTATCTCCGAGGTCCTTGTCGACAGCATAACACCGACCAAGGAGTGCGCACAACGCATTGTATGCGGCTGTACGGTGAGTGCTTGTTATATTCAGTGCCGCTGCGGTCTGGAAGCACGTGTCCCGAGTCTGTTCAAGTTCTTTGAAAATTGTGAGTTCCCGGGGATCAGAAAAGGGGAAATCCAGGTCCGGGATGATGCGCGAGACATTTTTTGCGAAGTTGAGGAGGAGGTGCTCTGGCACCGTGCCGTCTCTGAGGATGAGACCAGATTGGAACTCCATCTCCGGTGTATGGTGATGCCGGATATGTGCTCTCAATTAAACGGACTGAAACAATCCAAAAGTTGATACCCCATCTCGGTCATGGATTGCACTCGACGAGCTGGCCTGGAGGTTTGATATCAACACCTGTTGTCAAGACTATGTCGATGGTCGTCGCATATCAGAATTTATTCGAGTGGGCAGGAGCAGCAAGTCGGTCACCACAGACCCATGTCATTGTGGCGGTGCATATACACTTAACGCCTCGTCGCCTTACTGCCTCATCCTCCACCTCGCCTCGCTCTCCTGGCCATTGATGTCTTCATTGGCCATTAATGTCTTGGCGATCCATGTCTTGGCCCAACGCTGGATCAGCGCAGTCGTGCAGCAGCCAGTGCTTCACCTCACTTCCTTTTCCGAAGCTCCTCTCCAGACACACGGTTCTCTATTCACTGCTGGATGTCATTTCGTGATCTTTTCCGATATTCAGTCTCCCAGTCTCCCTCCCTCCCTCTTTTTGTCCGCTTCTAAACCCCCCTCATACCCTTCTTGAATCCTTCTCCTCTACAATTCTCTGGATACCTATCTCTAGATCTCCGTTCCTAACCTCCGCGATCCCTCGAGGTATCCCTCTGCCGCTCGAACACTGCCCTCTTCCACTCGCTCTTGGGATCACTGCATCTGCTCTCACCAAGCCTGTATCTGTGCATCTGCATTTCCTCCACTGGGTAAGTCGCGTGGGTTTATTTCTAATCTTCCCAGTCGGCGATAAGAGCAATTGACTCCCCATCTTTGTCCACGTTATTATCAGGAAGTTCCTCTGTACGGGCCTTTTTGCTTGGAACGGTATACCGTTTCCGCGCATATTAACCTTCCTCAATACCACGATCAACTACTAATTTGCCGCCTAGCTATAGGTCTTATCATATACACTTCCCGTTCGATCTACCCTTTCATTGCGCCGACGTTCGATTAGTCGGTAAGAGTCAATCTTTATCAAGCAGTATCACTATCCTTCTCACAATCGGATCTTGCAGCAATCGAATCTTCCTAGTCACCTCGAATATCCGCAGATTCGACACATCTTCTTCATCAATATATCATGAGTCCTACCATTAAGTTAGACCCCAAACTCTCCTCTATCCTGAAATTTCCCCCATCGTCTCTCCGCAAAGCCACAGCGCGATATTCCTACCATTACCCAAATAGATGTTACATAGACATCGCCGCGCCACTCACCATCCATATATTGTGTGGTTTCCTTGGACCTTGCTGACATGAAGTTATTATAGGTGTGTCGTGGTCGGCGATGGTGCGGTCGGCAAGACCTGTCTTCTGATCTCGTACACCACGAACAAGTTCCCGTCCGAATATGTACCCACGGTCTTCGACAACTATGCTGTCACGGTCATGTAAGTTGAGGTCTATCTACTAGCTCTATCCCTCCCTGTTGTGTTTGATACTGTCACTGTCTCATGTTTTCACATTGGTCTTGATTATTATATCATGTTTTACTAACCATGGATACAGGATCGGAGATGAACCCTACACTCTCGGACTCTTCGATACCGCCGGTCAAGAAGACTACGATCGTCTCCGCCCTCTCTCATATCCGCAGACCGACGTTTTCCTCGTCTGCTTCTCCGTGACCTCCCCCGCGTCCTTCGAGAACGTCCGCGAGAAATGGTTCCCCGAGGTCCACCACCACTGCCCCGGCGTCCCGTGCCTCATAGTCGGCACCCAGGTCGATCTTCGCGACGATCCGCAGGTGCGCGACAAGCTGGCCAAGCAGAAGATGCAGCCGGTGCGCAAGGACGATGGGGAGCGCATGGCGAAGGATCTGGGCGCGGTGAAGTACGTTGAGTGCTCGGCACTCACGCAGTACAAGCTGAAGGATGTCTTTGATGAGGTTGGTTGCGCTTAGTCGCCATTCGTATGCTGAGCTAATCATCCGCAGGCTATCGTCGCGGCGCTTGAGCCCCCACAGGTCCGCTCAGGCAAGAAGAAGAGGCGAACGTGCACCATCCTCTAGTTGGCGCACCGTTGGCCGGCATACGCAGTTGTCTATCTGGCGTTTAGTTTCCCAGCGACTCAGGGCGTGGGCTTTCCCCATGCAATCCTCTGAGGTGATGGCGTTTACAAGAAGGGATTTCCGTTTTGTCCATGCGATTGCATGGAGTTTCACGTTCACAAGCACCAATGCGTGTGCATCTTCTGAGTTCTGCCATTAGGCTCAAATATCCCTTGAGTTGAGAAATCCGGATGGGTTCATCCAACCAAATCCTGCCGTGCCCGTGAATGATCGACCTTACTCTAATCCAATCCGCTTCCGGTATTGTTCAATGTCGGCCCAGTAGTCTTCGTCGCGAGGCTTTTCCACAGTGCCATCATCATTGTGATGGTCCCTGCACCATTTTATAAAGTCAAATTCCCGATCATAGAGTGGAACTCCATTCTCATCCGTCGGCTCATCTTCATAGAACCGCCTATCATTCAACTCTTGTCGCTCATTTTTGATCCGATTGAGATGATCCTGGTATTTCTCCTGTTTCAAAACATTAACCCCTGCAAGAATCTGCACAGGCACACAAAGTTGCAAACCTACATGGAATACCAGAACCACGTTTCCCGTCTGTTGATGGACAGCTTGGGTTCGTTTTATCATCCCCTGGAGGTCTCCGTCCGTCTTTAGTTTTCTCACTGTTCTCGATGCGGTCGGGTCGATCCACAGCCAGTCACCATCCTTCGCGCTATAACCCTCGGGGAAGTCATCCTCAGCAGTCTGCCAATTCCTACTGTTCCTTTGAAGCGCTTCCAAAAAGGTCGGCAAGGTCACGTTGTTGGAATAGTAGAGGGATGAGAGGCGCGTCCGATCCATCTTCCCATCATATGTATAGTGAGCCGACAGCTTGATGCTGAATTGAGAGGCTTGTTTGTTATCTGCGCCGGGAAAGCACTCCTTGTCCTCAACCTTCATCTTCTCATTCTCACTGTGGAGGAGATGCCTCAATCTAGCGGCCAAGCTGGCCCACGAGGATGTTCTCTTGGGCAGTGAGTTGTCTTGAGTAACTCCCACCGCCTGCATTCTTCTGTCCATGATATCATGCGCCGTACTGACGAGGGTTGGGTTATCCCTGATCTTCGCTTGCAGATTATCTTGCGTTGCCGTCAATTCCGCGTGTTCATCGGCCACATCATTAGCCAGGCCCTCGAGTGTCGAATCCCACAGCTGAGGTTTGAGCGGATGTCCCGAAAGTGCCTCTGCGTACATCTCCCCGACGAAGGCCGATTGATCTTGAAGGTCGAAGCCGTGGTCAAGGAACTTCACGTCCATGTCGCTGGCTCGAAGGTGGGCCGTCATGGTGTGGACAAAGTCCTCGGCTTCCGCGACCATGTAGTCACTGCTCCGTTCGCCCTCTACGTGTTGCTCCATAGGTGATGACTAGTTAAGTTTCGAGTAAGCCCTAGGCACTCTTCCACTTTGAAGTAGTCGTCAATGATGAGATATAATCTTAATAAGATAAGTCGAACGCAAACAAACGGTCCCTCCAAGGACAATTATGAGTTAAGGACATTGGATAGAGATCATTAGCTCACATCTGATATCTGGAAGTGGCGTGGAGAGGTAGCGAGGTAGTTGTAGCATTTAGTCGCAAGTTTAAATGTAGACCATTTCCCTGTTGAATGCGAGCGTAAATCTGCTTGATGAGAAGAATGCTACGATAAGAAATATTCTAATGGATACCGTAGGCAACACTCCACCGTGATAGGGCAGTGATATGAGATAGCTGGAGATATCGAAAGGTCGTCATCACATCCAGAAGGGAACACAAGCACCGAGTAAGGTCGGGTCAGCATGCAATTAGCAGCAAGAACAACGGATGAACGGGCACAAATATGGAAAGGGATTCCTATTTCCTTCATTTAGAAAACAACAGGGTGGGGGAAGACGCCATTCCCCTACTATCTGAATTGTAGGTAAGCATCCGGGCGATTGTATGCCACCGCACCTGTACATATAGTAGCACTTCGATCCAGAGCAAGGAAGCATAAGAAGGATTTTTGCCATCCATTTCAAACTATAGTACAACAGTATCTTGACATCATTGGAAGCCGCAAGACCGATACTCACAATGTGTGAAGTGCCCTCACACAATGCACCATTCCATCACCCAACGCAGCCACCTGGATTCGTAGACAGTGCATGGTGCTTCCATTTTCCCACCGTTTCAAGTCTATGCAGCCAACCAGCTCGCCCAAGTTGAACCCTTTAATACCATGACATAATGTCAAGAGCTTGGATTCCAAACGCCTTGCTTTAATGCATCACAAACGTACAGATAGGAATGGTCGCCGACGTGGGAGACGTGTCTGCCGTAAGTGTGGAAAACGAAATTAGAAGAAAGCTCTTCGCGCAACCTGGATGATGTTAGTTAGGAATAGTCTAGAAGAAGTGGGAAATCCGCTTACCGTCCATGCTCCTGCAGCAGTGGCAACAAGCCCTCCTGAGATCATCATCTGCTTCACTCCCCTGGTGCTCTTGAAGACTATACCACTTAAAGCCCCAGCAACCACACTGTTCGCCGCATCATGCTTCCCTCGGTAGTGCCCAATCGTCGAGTTGATTCCGTTGTATACCAAGGCAACCACCCCGGCGGAATTTCCCAGGAACGGCCCTCGTCTTGTGACGGCGTTCAAGATGTAGTTCAGCTTGAGTCGCGGCGATGCGGTCGGCGGCGATTTGTTTAACCCTTCGGCAAGGCCCCATGCTCCTCCAACGGTTAGGGCTGTGAGATACGTGACGCCCGTTCCGTAGCAGAGGTCATCCGACCAGCCGCGGGAAGGCAGGGCGGAGTTAGCGCCCGGGAGGTCTGAGAGGGCCGAATCTTCGAGGGTGAGGAATTCTAGGGAGTCTTGATTGAGGCCAGCGAGGGGATGGAGCTGTGATGGGTCGTACGATGCCGTCGGGCCGGAGAAGAAGGAGGAGACATCATCCACGCCGGGCGCGGTGATGGCGCCCGGGCTGGCATCAGCGTACGATGAAGTCGGGGAAGATGTCGATGGGGAGGGGCTCGCCTTGCGGCCGGTGAAGGTGTCCCAGATAGACATGATGCCTGATGCAAATATGGATTGCTCTGCGGAGGATACAACAGCACGACGTTCAAATCAAGCGTCAAGAATCGGGAAAGTCAGAACAGAAATTTTGGTTGAGTCGGGTCACGTGGTGTACGACAGGGGTAGCGCGGGACTCGGCGCCTCGGCGATGGGCGACCCAACAGAACAGTGAATGTTTTGTATTTTCGTTGATATCTCCCCTCTCAATCTCAGTAAATTCTAAATTCACAATGGCTCCTCGCCCTGGACAAAACATATCTCTGACTATCATAGTAGCCGCTACGGCAAAAGAGCTTGGGATAGGCAATGCGGGCTCGCTTCCATGGCGGATCAAGCAAGAGATGCAATATTTTGCACGCGTCACGAAGCGCGTCCCTCTCGATTCATCGACACATATCAAGCCCGATTCCACTCGATGTAATGCGGTCATTATGGGGCGAAAGACCTGGGACAGCATCCCACCTAAATTCCGTCCTCTCAAAGACCGACTCAATGTGGTCCTCAGCCGAAATTCAGAATTTACCAACGCACAGCCTGCCACGAGTACCAGCCTTGGTCTAGGCGATGTCGTTTATGCGTCCAGCCTTGAACACGCGATAGAAGTGCTGGGATCCATGGGGCAAGCCCAGGTCCGGTCTGAGCTGCCTACGGATGAAGATGCTACTCGTCGAACAGCGACAAACCCGATCCGATTGGGGCGTGTATTCGTGATCGGCGGCGCCTCAGTCTATCACACCGCTTTGCAGCTTCCCCAGACGAAACATATTCTTCTTACCAAGGTTCACAAAGAATTCGACTGCGATACGCATTTTCCATTGAACCTGGGAAGCCGGGAAGCCATAGAATCCGGCTGGTTGCAGAAAAGCAAAGGCGAACTTGAATCCTTCATTGGGGAAGATTTGCCTGATGTTCTCGAGGAAGAAGGGGTTAAGTTTGAGTACTGTCTATACGAGCGAGGATGAATGAGCTTCGATGGTTTTGTTGGTTGCATTTCAGGAGGCGATATGTCATCCCTCAGTTATGCGCTAGCTTAGGTTGTGAAGCAAGTATCTGCTACGCGGCACAATACATATCATCTCGAAGGGTCGCGGTTCTCGAAGCTCGAGGTCAAGGCTCCTATATTGAGGCGAGAGACGGGCTAAAATTAGGCTGTGCCTCACGGCTGGTCGCAAGAATCGAGCGGCGGTACCATTCAAAACGCAGAATATCTTCTCATAGCAATATTCTTATTCAGCAAGAAGTTTGGTTCTGCCACATCAGTCTGTAAGTCAGAACCGAGACTTCCCTCATTGGGCCGAATCTTGGAGTCTAACCTATTCCAGATCGATCAAGTTATATTCCGAGCGATCCAGCATCAAGCACCTCAGAAATATAAGGTCATTAATTCTTCATTTTGAGGAGCCAAATCAGGATCCCCTTTAAAGCAAAGAAAATATTTTGTCCAGAATATGTGATTGTTATAGCATTACAACGTGACGCTGTTGGTGTAATAAGCGACTCGGGACCAAGAGCTAACCACTCGGCCAAAAGGCACAGTATTGGCGCACAGCCATACTGAGGGTTCTGCACCATAACTATGTACTACTACCTATTGTTTTTGCTATTGTTCCTTACAGTTGGCCTACTGGTAGCTACTACCAGAGTGGGCTTCAGCACTGGATGACTTTGATTTGCTAATTAGCCAACAGTCATGAGTCAATTTATCAGCTTCTTCAATCTTTCTTCAACCGTTCTGCAACTTTTCTTCAGCACCAATACCTACTACCGCGACCTTTTCTCGAAATGGCCATTCTTGCCCGACATCAAGTTTCCTCTTCGCCTTTGATGACCCAATCCTCCCATGCACCATTCAGAAGTATCACTCCATCAGCTACCAGAAATGCTAATCGCATCGAGCTCTCATTTGCATTGGTAGTTGACGGCAAGGCCATCCTCCTAAGCTTAGAGGAGCAATGAAAAGAGCTTACCAGAATCTTCCCAACCACTCATAGTGCGTGGATAGGGTCGCCATGGCCCCTCTCAATCGGCCGTATTCCGTTGCATCTCACCAAAGAAAATAACGCCAAGGATCTCCTAAACAGAGGCAACCAGGGTCATTCCATAACTAACGCTCTGCCTCAATACAATCTCAGAAAGAGCCGTCTCCATCTTGCCCGGACCGCCATTCTCAATGATTATGACGAGGTACTGTGTTGGGGTTCTTTCGGTTTCAGCAGCCAGGCTCTCGAGATTGTTTCTCCGTGTCCTCTAAAATGCTGATTCGGGCGGGCTACCAGATATCGTTCCACAAATACAAACCTGAACTCCTGAAGGCGTCGAGGCTGTCGGACATCAGCTAATCAGCACCATCGAACATTAGAATGGGATTTACGTTCTCGACTCGAGGTTTTGAAAACGAGTAGGAGCGCTAAACCCGAAGAGGCAATCACAGGTGCCCAGATTACAAAGGGCCGAAGTCCCCTGATATTGATCCCACCTCATATTATGGAATCACGATTAGCATTACTCTGACGCATATTTTCCTCTAGTCAGCTTGAAAATGGCAAAGTCGGTTTAGTTGTCAATAAGGTCCAGAGCAGCCACCAAAGCTATTTTATGGGAAGGGGGTTCATTTCTGGGACCCAAACGGAATATCTGCGTTTGGTTGCTTTGCACCTGTATTATCGCAGTTCGGGCAGGAGACCGTATTAATGCGATGGATGAACCACCGCGAGAGTTTCTTAACGGAACAACCAAGGGAAGAATGTCTCACAATGTTAGGCAGCAGGGAGATCTCTATAGGAACAGTATAAAGATATATAGCTAGTATCAGAACCTACGAAAAATGGAGAGGAAAAAATAAAAGAAAGAAAAGGAAGGCTAGACAGCAAAAGTCAGTGTCCCGCAGCGAAATTCGTCCGTGATTATGGTGGGAGGGCGGGGAGGCCAATGAGCCCGCACAGGACGGAGGAGCACTCCATATCTATAAGTGCCTCAGCAATCTTTTGGTCCCCATGGGGCAGAGCCTGCGCGGGCCAGGACAAGGCAACTGCCAAATTTCTTCTTAGATATCAGTGCTTCCACGGGGCGGATCCACATACTCTAATACCCGCCTACAAGCTGCGATCTTTCGGCCATGGACTGCCTAGAACTATCCGTACACAACCATCAGATGTAAATTACTGGATACGAAGTCAGGAAATATCTGATGCTGGTTGATGAACCCTCCCTGGCGCGAAGGCCCGAGGCTAGACTTAATTAAGCAAAGCCTGAGCCACTGTCGTGGGCTCGTGGCAGGGCTTTTTCAAACTTCTGGACAGCAAGAATTGCGAAGGTGACAGGGACGGACGAGGCTTCGCTACCTCTTCAGATCTCCTCCATGTTGTTCGGCTCTACATCACCGCGTCCCGATGGATATATCCCCCCATTCAAGAGTGCCTGCTCGGAGGCAGGATCTTTGAAGAAATTGCTGTCGTCTGCGTGTTCGAGTTCGACGCGCTGGACCGGTGCGGTTAGATTCATTGCGAAGATATTCCAAACAAAGACATTCCAAAGGACCTAAACGCCCTTCCAAATGCAAAGGCACTATTATAAACCCAAGGGTATCATTCAAGGCTTCGATGACGAGACCGCCTCCTCATACCGCGGCGGCGCCTCTGCAAAGACACCATCTGTGTCTCGTGCCGGCCTCTCTGGCTGTGGAGTGGTGGTGGCCGTCGTTGCAGTAAAAATATTCGACAGTTCCATATTCGTGCCATGATATACTGAAGATGGCGTTGTGACTACGTTTGAATACGTAGTCGACGTGCCAACCCCGTGTTCCGTCGAGCCACCATCATGCGATGAGATTGGCTGGAAGGTCTTTCGTCTCTTCCTACACGCACAGCAGATATAGCAGCCAAGGCCTAAGGCGACACCTATGGACCCGACCACAATGCCGGCGATGTTGCTGGGGCTCAAGCTCTTAGATTGGGTTTTGGATTCGGGTCCGTACGTTGGAAGGCTACGGATATTAGTCATGGTTCCATTGAATCGTGGTCTGGTAGGATGCTCACGGCGGTAGCGAAACGTTGTTACTGCGTATGAAATCGACGACAGCGGTGTCCGTAGGATTCCATGCGACCACTACTCCCGACGCGCTCACACGGAAATAATTTTCCGAATAAGTTCGCTCGGCTTCTGTAAGGGTATATGACGATGGCCGCACGTCTGGCCATCCTGGTGTCATGCTCCATAGATTTGTGAGGGTTGTGGCAGATTGACTACATAATGGATAGTCATAAGTTGCCACTTTGGCGATAAACCTCGCCCCATTGCTCGTCCGGGTTGATGTAGATGTCCAGGTCGGTGCTTGAAATCCGCTAGGGCAGCAAATGTACCGTGATTCCGATTCCGACGCCGATGGCCTTCCAGCCGTGAAACTTGCAGCATAGGTATAACCTGATGGGCATACGCCTGGGGAGTAATATCCTACTGAGGATATGATTTCACTGGCGGGCATCAGTTGACCTAGAGCGGTTCGCGTTGCTGATGGAGTGAGTGTAGTGTAGCCCGTGATTGTCGCATAGGTTGATGGTGTCGGTTCGTTGGTGTCAGTTGTGATTTGTATCAGGGCGGAAGTAACGATGCTCTCCGTGGGTGTTGCAAAAGCATTGGGTATGCATTCCGAATCGAGACCAATCGTGCTTTGAAATCCGAGAAAATAAGACGAGCCCCATAACGTCGTTGTTGAGAGACAGGAGCTTGGAGGGGTCCATTGTGTATTTAGTGCTCCCAGAGTAACAAGAGCGAGCGATCGAAGCATGTTTACGCTCCGCACGAAAGTTCTGGATGTGAATTTCGTGGATCCAAATGGCTTTTCGGATGCCTCCCTAGATGTACCTAGTAAAACGTTTGCACTCTTGCGTTGCTGATGAGTTGCATGAGTATGATCAGGTGTCGCGGACTCGACATCATTGATCATTCACGAATCACGATAGATGAATTGCGCTTATTTTTCCCGTTCACCTCCGTTCCTTTTAATCGATCTTAGCAAAACAAAACCGGAGGAACCACCCCTGGATTGTGAGCATAGCCCGAGGCCAATTTTACCACCTGAGTAGAGGAGAACCCTCACGGTTTAAGGGGACTGCAATACTCCGTACGAGGCTTGGGGATTGGCTCGCGTCCAAGGCCAAGAGTGGCTCATCGCCAAAACCTAAATGAATTAGAAGCTAGAGTCGTATTCGATCTTGGCGTGTCGATTTTGTTGTCCGTGCATCGATTGCCACGGCGAGCCCGCGAGCCGCCAAACCCGGCGGGTGTACATTGTACAAAAATCAAAAGTACTCCGTAAGCTCTGTGAACATTCCAAATTCGTAAGCAAAGGACAGCATCCACAGGGACGATGAGCAAATACAGCCCGAGCAAGAAGAGGTACAAAGAGCCAGGAACTCATCATGGCATCGGGGCAGGTTTTATGTGCAAAGCGTGCTACGAACACCTCCGCGGACTCTGAGTATGAAGTTAGTTCGTCGGACTAACTTAGTTAGCCATGTCAAAACGCGCATTGATAGTTTATACTGCCTGTTGTATGGAGTACGTTAAATTTCAATCTTCAAATCCCAGCGTGGCTCATCTTAGCGTGGCTCATCTTCTGCCCAATCATGTGGCACTCGCTCTGCCATGTGGGGGTACCCAGTACACCACGTCACCACAGCGTTCACTTTCCCCAAACTCCACATGACGACTCTACAATGTTACGGCGTACATCTCCAGCTGTCACTTTTATGAACTGCGCTCCACACAATCATGGCACCTGATAGAGGGAACGGTGACCTCAAAGGTCTGCGATTGAAGTCTGAGCCGAGTCCGCCTACTCCTCCCGCGAATCGGGAGCCAGCCAGTGCTGAAGTTCCAAGCGGAACCCCGTTGTGGACAAGAACACCAGTTCCAGCACGCATAAATCCCGCCCCATGACGCCGGACTCGAGCGACATCGAGGAGCTTACGGGCAATGGAACGAGCACACCCGCGAGCACTGCGGCCGCGGTCGCCACGTCCGCACGAACCGCCATCACCGTCCCGTGCGCGTCGCCGAAGTTTCCCACGGACGGGTACTGCGGCTTCGCGCTATACATGGTGTCGTCGTCCACGGTGTTCCTAATGTACCTGCTCTGGGCGTTACTTCCGTCGCAATTCCTGCACCGACTGGACATCTACTACTACCCAACTGATGGTGGGCGCTGGCGGTGCCGGCATGGCTCGTCGTGCTGCTGGTGTATATCTACGTCGCGCTCGCTAGCTACAACACGTAGCAGTTGACGCTGCCGATGAAGAGCATTGAGAATCTGGTGAACGTGGCGGCGCAGATCGCGGTGGTGAACTCGTCGGGAAAGATTGTGCTGCAATGGGGGATCGGGCAGACCGTACTGAGAGACACTCCACAAGGAATAGGCTCGTAATTGGGGCGGTGATATCGGGGAAAGTTGTGGGCTGGAAGAGGTTCTGGAGTGAAGGGACGGATGCAGCCATGGATGCACCCATTGGTGCTGTTTGCGAGATCTTATACAGCTCAAATGGTGAAGCCGAAAGCTAATTCGAACCTATCAGTACGATTCGGGAACGGCGCGTGAAATACCTAACAGAATATCCTCCCTTGGAGTGAAAGGAATTTGACATGGTCTCAATCATGCAATGGATTGCAAATGCATGCAAAAAGGGTAGATGAACCTGAAGACATCACCACGTGCTTTGATGTCGTTCCAGCTCGATTCATATAGAGCAATAATAGATGGACTTGGGTCGGATATGTCAGATGTGGAGCACCAACAATGCGAGAACGAGACGTGAACAAGCTTGCTTCTCGCTACAAATAAACGGCGGAAATTGCATTTGTTTTTGCAGTCTCTCACAGAAGAAATGCGTCTAGCTACCAGCAAATAGTGAAATGCTACTCAGCCTGGTCTGCACAAAATACTGCAAGCATGCGATAAATTGCATACGAGCACAACGAAACATAATTTGCTTGGCAGGCCACATGCGAAGCCTTACGAATTTCTATATTTCAAGGTTGGCTTAATTGGATGCTCTGTAGACATTCAGAGTATATGAAAATATTCTATGACGGAGAATTAGAGCACTGTTCTGAACCCTAATGGAGACGGATAAAGGGACTCTAGAGCAAGATGAAAGGGGCATCTTTCCGAATTTCTCCCTTAAACTCGTTCGACTGGAAGCCTCTCGAAAAGCACTGGCTAAGTTCTCTCCTCTAGTGCTCCAGATTCAGCATGTTCGCCACACTTGTTCTTATGATCTTGCCTTTCGCGGCAGCGGCTCCGGCTCCCCAGTCGCCGGCACAGACTTGCCCCGCGAAAAGTGGCCACAATGGAGCCATGGGCGGCATCTTCGGTATGGATTTGCCTGGCGGCGGAGGCCTTAGCGGAACTCTCGGCGGAACCGGAGGCAGCGGAAGCTCTTTCAACCTCAGTGGCATCTTGGGCGGAGCCGGAGGCAGCGGAGGCTCTTCCAACCTCAGCGGCATCTTGGGCGGAGCAGGAGGTACCGGAGGCTCTTTCAACCTCAGCGGCCTCCTTGGTGGAGGAAGCTCTGGCGGACTCGGCGGGCTTTCAAGCGGCGGCTTTGACCTTTCCTCCCTCTTTCCTGCCGGGGATGAATATCCCAAGGGCCCATTCCTCGTCTCCGATTACCTCTCTCCCGGCACCGGCCCCTATCCGGCCGGAATCATCAAAGACGCCGGCCTGGAAAACCACACTGTCTACGCTCCCTTGGGGCCGCCGCCAGCTGATGTCAAGCTCCCAGTATTGATCTGGGGTAATGGTGGCTGCACGTCCGCCGGCACGCCATACGGAGCGTTCTTGACCGAAGTGGCCTCGTATGGCTACGTCGCAATAGCGAACGGCGCGCCGGGACCAGCTCCTCCTGGGGTCGTGGACGAGGCGGGCAATTCAGTGACCATGTTGCCAGGTTTTGAGGATAGCCCGCTAGCCTCAGGGACAACTGGACTTGCTGCGATGGCAGGGAGCCAGTCAAAGATGTCGGATATGTTCGGTGCGATCGACTGGGTGGTTGAAGGTAACGCGGCTCGATTTGGAAATGTCGATACGGATACATTTATCACCGCCGGCTCGAGCTGTGGTGGACTGGAAGCGTACTCGGCCGCGTACCAGAATCCGAAGGTCAAACTTACGGTGCTGTATAATAGTGGGCTCTTGGACGAGTCGAAGACGTGCCTCCTCAGCGAGTTGAAGGCTCCCGTGGGATACATCCTTGGTGGGCCAAAGGACATTTCCTATGAGAACGTAAGTCGCTTCTTTCTCCGCAACGAGTTTCTGTTCATCATCTTGCTAGGGCAAACGCGACTATGAGAATCTTCCTGCTGGCCTTCCCGCGTTCTACGGCAGCCTTGACTCTGGTCATATGGGAACTTTCTTCACGACCCACGGCGGCAAGTATGGAGCGGCAACAGTTGCACTCTTGGAGTGGGTTCTAAGAGGAAATGCGACGGCGAAGGCTATTTGGACTGTGCCAGAGTCTAAGGGAAGTTTGGTCTCTCAGAATTGGAACATTACATATAAAAATTGGGTTGATTAGGTGCTCTTGAGACTGAGAGCTTTGAACATATGAAGAAAACTCATTGCTGGCAGTAGGATATACTTATGTTTTTAAGGGTTTGGGGGTAACGGGAGTTTCAAACGGAAATCAGCGCTATATTAAAGTACTCGATGCAACGGCGCTAAACTATAAACGGAAATTCCTCGATACCACCCGCATCTAAATATCTCCAAGGGTACGTTGTATCCTGGAACAATAATCAATATAAAATTTTCCGTCAGTCATGCTCAATGGTCTATTGGGTCCCGGTTCAGATCCGCGCCCGACACTGTGTATGGTCTCGGCAGTTGACAGTGGATGACAACTTAAAAAAGGGACCATATCCCAAGTGTAGGAAGGAATTTTAGAACCACTAGTTGACGCAGTACGATGAACTTCTATAAATTGATTCTTACTATTCTCGTTGCTGACGCTGTCACTATTCCTCAACACAATGGCCGACATGGGGTATCTTGTACGCTAGGAGACCCCAATTACCTCCCATTTGGCACTGTGGGGCCCGGAAATATTGGAGGGTTTCAGCCAGCAATTATGGAGAACCTGGAAATTGCACCTCGCAGCGAAAATTTCCTGAGTCAGCAAGGGTTTACTAGCCGTTTTGGCTCATGGCGCCTTGGCGACAGAACTTACTTTTTATATCCCATTCGTCCTGCAAAGTGAAGCCATCCCCAGATCCTCTCACCACCTAAAATGAATCGCCGGCGTAAAATCGCGGTGGTGCTGCTTATCTTGCTTATCCTGCTCAGGCGCCGTACGCAACAGGAGTGGTCTTGATGAGTATAGCATTCTGCTTCTCCGAAAGCGTATGCCACTTCCGCCGATCCTCGACAAGCCGCTCCTCCTCCGCATATACCGAGGTGACTGCAGGCATCGCACGCGTTGATTTGGTGATAGGGAAATCAGAATGGGATGCAATCTGGGTTACAGATCTTGGGCGTTATGCAGGCGACCGGATCTGACGTTAAGATTGACAAATACGCTAATTAGGTCGGATATGGCAGTTGAAAGATGCGAAAATCCTGGAAATTGACCTAGAAATCTTTTTCAGGTCAACTCTCTGCATTTAGCCGGCTTATGAACTAATATCTAGCGGTTAGGTTGGCTAACTGGGTATGGCCATATAAAACACGCTACGCTGTCGAATTTTACACAAAACGTAATTTCCAGCGATCCACAAATGCTGACAGAAACCCTCCAATGCACCCATTACAGAGGTAGGTGCCGCGCCACTTTCCATGGAGAACTAATGCTGAATGCTTCGTCGCAGAATGGATGCTATAAAGGATGCCCGGAAGGCCAAGCCTGCAATCCGGTCTGCCCGGAGAGCAGGATGGGAGTTGCATATGCGTGTGGTTCTCCGAGGTAAGTGGAATTCTATAATTCATCATCTGGCGTCAATGTGTTGCTTACGCCTCTCTAGCCACAAGAACGACAATCCAATCTGTCTTGATTAGAGCGATGGGGGCAGAGCTTGGAGATGACAGGGTTTTGTCTCAAAGCGAACGACCAATCGTGGAGAAGGTGCTCTGCGTGTCGATCCTGTTAGAAGGGTTTTTGAGTAACTAACTTAATACTGTGTACATCACCCTTCCACGACGATAGCCACGACCTCATGGACATACCAATGTGAACATTTGCAGTTTGCCCTATTATCTGACTAATAATAGATAATTAGTTCTTCTTCTTTAGCTTTCTAATAAATGAAAGCGGTTCTCGCAATCTTCGCGGTTAAACCGTCTCTGCTTAGTACTTCAATTCATCGAACATCTTTAGAACTTTGTAACGCTCCTCGCTATTCTCAGAAGCATCATGTTCACCCCCTTTTCATCCATATAATAGCCAATGTCCAGTCCTGCCGCTCGATGAATCGCTGTCTCACCACTCACTCTTTGTAGTGTTTTACTGTGCAGACAGCAGGCGATAAAACGGTCATCCTGCCATGAGGAAAGGTCTCATATATCAAGAAGTGACTTAGATTATGACTTGACTAATAATGTAAAGGTATCAACATATGTGCAGGTTCTGAATCGCTCAGAAGTCAAAAGTACACCGACTTCGTCCCAGCACAAATGATTCCACCACATTGGGGGGAGGCTCTCTTTGTTACCCCATTACCGCAGGCCTGGGGCCATCACATCTATAGTGGTACGCGTGATCAGGCGCTTACCTCCCATAACATCAAGCCCGGCTGGTCAAAGATAGGCTTGTATCCATTTAGTCCAGCCATGGTACTCAAGGATATCCGGAAGCCACTAGCCGAAATATACGTTCCAAACGATGAAGAAGTGACGGTTTACAAGGAAACATGCTCTAAACGCCAGTCATATTGGAGGGTCTTACCCTGCTCCAAAGCCGTATTGAAGATGACGCTCAACTGCTAGACAATCCCAGCAAACAGCGCTTACAGAAACTGGCGAATGTTAGCGTAAAGACGTTCTCTGAGTGCGCCCTCCTTCTCTATGAGAACCGGACCTTGTTCAAGCAAAACAACGAAAGTAATCGTCGCCAATCAACTCTGTTAATGGTAGGTGGGGAGCCGAAAGTGATGGGTTACGAGGATATTGTCGAAGCACGAGCGAAGCGTGATGCGAACGAAGCGATCGCGGTCAAGGGGAGAGGCGATTTAAAGCGGAAAGGTACTGTGTCTGTTTCGAAATACGCCAAAAAGACGGAAAAACGAAGTGGAAACCGCTGAAGAAGAAATCAAGACTATGGAGCTGGACAGCTCAGTTCCGACGTTTGTGCCAAGATCGGATTGATATAAGGATAAGTTCTTAGAGCTGTGCCTCTCAATAATCTACAGTTTCGCCTTCTTGGTAGCGAAATCATCCATATCCACTTTCAAAACGGTCCCCAGTCTTGAAATCATATAATAGAACCCCTGTAATCTCATGTTAGCAATTCCCCACCCCCTCTTTCCAAGTAACTCCCAGAATCACACTTACTTGTAAACTAATTAGCTCTACGATTTCTCTCTCGTTGAAGTACCTCGTCGTCTCTCCCCACAGCTCATCCTTCACCTCCGGGCCCCGTACTATCGCCTCCAAGAAACTCAGCATCGCGACCTCGCGCCTCTCAAACACCTCATTTCCGCCACCATTGGCAAAGTGACCCGCGTCTCGAGAGCTAGCAGCCTGGAGCGTCTCCCGCTGCGTCTCCGTGATGCCTGCCTTTTCGCTGAGCATTATGTGGTGGTCCCATTCATAGCTCGAACCGAACCTCACGGATAGGTATAATGTCGCCAATTCTCTGAGCTTTCTGGATAGGGAGAGGGAGCGGAAATGGGCAGTGCCAATGGCGGTCCAGTGGTCGGCTGTCGATGGGGAGTAGGCAAGGAGCTTGACAGCGTTTATGGTTGGGCGAGAATTATATGTATAATTTGGGTATGGGAGACGTGCCATTTTATTGCTTGCACCAAGTGAATGTTGAGAGAGGTGAGTGGCAGATACCTTTTTAGGGGTAGAAATGGTGTGAGATGATAGTCTTTGCGAAAGGGATTGGACCGAGAACTTTGGGAGATGAGGATAAGTTAGGCATACCACGATTAGTTTAGAGAGTCTGAACCTTGCTCGATTAGTGATCTGGTAAAATCCTCGGCTAAGACGGGTTGGGTGCAACGTGTGCAATAATGACCCCCATTCCATACGGTCAAGCCAAAGAGGGGAACAAAAGGAGTCATGTAGGGCGCGCTGAAGAGCAGATGTATCGTTGTGTCCTAAGCTGTCGCCCCAAACGGTCCGCTGGTGCTATGCCGTTATTAGAAGCTACTGGAGTGGAGGCGTCCGATACGGTAGTTAGTCAATAATGTGATAGTTAACTCGACATCTGGATGAACGAAGGTTAGGACGCATATATCATCGCAACAATCTAACCGTCCAAGTTGGTCACGATGAATGGAGCGGGCAGCGGCGCGTCTTTATTGCCCCATCTGCTCAACAAAGATGGGACCAAATGGGCACTTCGAGCGGACTCCCGTCCTCCACCCCTGCTTCCTCCAGCTTTTGACCCCTTGGAGCATATGTTGCCATCAAGATTCCACATTCCGTGCTAACGTAGTCCGGGACTTTGATTTGGGTGTTATCGACACCAAATGCCCGACCTGTGCTGGATTTGAGAATTATACTCGGCATTAAGCCATGGAGCAACGCATAAATATGTTTGACCCTCTGGGGATCACTTCGTCTGGAGCAGGCCATATCAGCAGTGCATATATTTGAGTCTCGGTGCTCCGTTCGTTTACAGTGACATCCTATCCTACACCGCTACCAGTCAGACTTAGGGATATCAAAGAAAGCATCAACACCGAGGACTCCGAGACGACGACATCATGGTCACCGAAGCAGAAGCAAAGCAGATATTCACCGACTCGATTCACTTCGATTCGCTCATAGTAGCCAAATGGAGCCCTGAAACTTTCGCTGCACTGCATGCCAGCGGAATCACGGGGGCGTCATGCACAATCTCGATCTGGGAAGACTTCAAACAGTCGATAAAACAAGTCGTCCAATGGAAGAGGTGGTTCGAAGAGCATGAGGGAATCATTGTGCAGGCGTACACGGCTCAAGATGTGCGCCGAGCGAAGAGTCAAGGCAAGACGGCGATCCTCCTGTCCTGGCAAAATACCGCTGGCATTGAAGACCAGCTCGACTACTTGCGTGTGTTCCACGAGCTGGGAGTGCGCAAGATGCAGCTGACTTACAACACGCAAAACTACTCTGGTGCTGGATACACGGAATTGAACGACTCGGGTCTGACGGGATTTGGGCGCGAAGTCGTGGATGAGATGGCCAAACTGGGAATGATTGTCGATCTGAGCCACGTCGGCGACAGGACTAATTAGTGAGGATACCATCAATTATGCCTCCAAGCCTCCGTGCATTTCTCACGGTTTCCCAAGAGGGCTCGTTGACCACCCTCGAAACAAGCCGGATGCACTCCTCAGCTGTGTACCGAAAAAGGTGGCTACGTTGGTATCAACTGCTTTGGCCCGCACATGCCTAAAGGCAACGACAGTACTATAGATGATTATGTTGCCGCTCTTGACTACACCATTGCTTTATGTGGCGAGGATCACGTTGGCATCGGCTCAGACAACGCAGACGGCCATAAGCGGCCCAGTGCCTTCATGGACTGGGCCAACAAGGACAAGGGCTACGCCCGACGTTCGACACCTTGGGGAACCTCTGCAAAGGTTGTCAAGCCACTTGGGCCTCTGGAGAACCGACCTGAATTGCCTGTCGCAATGGCGAGAGCCGGCTGGAGCGAGGAGAAAATTAAAAAGGTGTTAGGGGAGAATTGGCTGCGATACATGGAGACCATTATAGGCAGTTGAAAAAATAAATAAATTATAGACACAAGAGTCTCATTAATATGGCTCAAATGAACCAGGGGCCATGGTGACGGTGTCGAGGTGATGGCGAAGATAAGGTGTATCCTCAGAGCACAAGACACTGTCGAAAAGAGATCATCTATAGTTACTGATAAAACAGCGTAGCTAGGTCATACAGAATGCTTAAGACCCGGACACTCAAGAATGGGGGACAATTTTAGGACCTAATGTACAAATAGTTAGATTTAGAAAGTCTAGTTACTTGTTCCAATATTCGTGTAGCAGTTCAAGGTCCACCTTGTCCTCGGCCTTGAGGTAAGATGTCAGCTTCTCAACACCTCCGATCCTTTCCCGCTCCGTCCAGCCACTGCCAAAGTAGGCATATCTATTCTTTTTTGCATCTCCTGATCGATCATAATCAAAGTCTTCCCATCGCGGCTCACGACAAATCATGATCCGATGATGTCCGGATCCTGGCCACCAAACCAGAGTTCGAGGCTTCGGTCCTGAAGACTTCAACCACGAGCTGCAAGTGTCGCTGACGACTTTGTCCTGAAAGTACCCCAAACAAAGGTCATTGAAATCCTCCACGGCCTCCCTTGAAGGCGTGATGGAGCGATATGATTGGAGCTGGAGTTTACGGATAACCTTGGCAATGTATGTAGCTGATATCTCGCATTGCAGCGGGATGGATCCACCTCCACCATTACTTTGCGCCTAGAATTCCATGTTAATATATAACGGAACAACCATCACGGAATCTCGCGGTCTCATGTCATAAAAGGATACATACCTGGAGAATGAAGAAGTAGTTGGGCATGTCGGGGGCCATGATCCCAAAGTATGTCTCCGGATAGCCTACCGCTCCTCCATTTGCCCAATCTTTGCTGATGTCTACGCCGTTTCGGCCAACCGTTGGAAAATAGGGAACAAAACCGTTTGAAAACCCCGTCGCAGCGATGATCAAGTCGACCACACGCTCCTGTCCATCGGATGTCACGATTCCTTTGGCCGTAACACGATCGATTCTGTCCTGTACGAAGGTGACCTTTTCATCCTGTAGTGCCTCCAGATATCCAGGAGCGGGAGTCAGCCGCTTGCAACCGGGTGCAAAGTCGGGTAAAAGCCTGTCAAGCCATTCTTTGCTACCGTTCAGCTGGCGAGACATAGTCTTGATGCATGCTTCTCGAAGCTCCTCGTTGTCCTCGCTGCCCAGGATTGTCCGCTGGAATCGTTCGTGAAGATTCTTCTCGATAGTGCGTCGATACGCCACATACTCCTCAGGATCATTGTTGAACTTTCTTATGTCCTCTTTCGTGTACTGGTAACCACCAGGATTACCGGCTTCAGCCTGGACCGTGTTTTTCTGGAGGCTCGGAGTCACCCAGACTTTCGATCTCACGTAGTGATCGAGGTGGGCAACTTTTGGGAGGATGTTCGGGACAATTTGTTGCCCACTTGCTCCGTTGCCAATCACGGCGACACGTTTGCCTGTCAAGTCGTAGTTGACATCCCACACTGCAGTGTGTAGGACAGGGCCCTTATATTCGGTCATGAGACCAGGGATGTCCGGCATTTGAGGCTTGCTGAGTCGACCTTGGGCGTTGATGAAGAATGGGGCGGTATCTGTTGTTATTACACCGGTGTCCATGTTCTTGACTTGAATTTCCCAATTGGCCAGATTTGGTATCCATGTTGCTCTGATGACCTCTTTTCGAAACTGGATATGCGAGCGTACATTGTACTTGTTAACTATGCTCTCATAGTATTCACGGATTTCATGGCCCCTAGAGTAATATTCCGACCAGTGATGGTTTGGAGCAAACGTCGTCTCTACTCATCAAGATTAGATAAACAAATCGAGTCGCACGGATGTCACCAAAGACCCTTACGATAACAGTGAGACGGCACGTCACATCGAACACCAGGATAAACATTCTCAGCCCAGGTCCCGCCCTTTGAGTGTGACGCTGTTAGCCAGTTCATGAGTTTTCCCTTTTTTTTGAGTGGGCGAGGGCTTTGGGCCTACAAGCTTTGTGTTTTTGTCGTAAATCACATATGACAAGTTTCGGACCTTGTAAGACAGCAAGATTGCCGTGATAATACCCGCAAGGCCGGCACCAACGATGATAATCTACAAGACTCAGTATGCTCACACATTTGACGGGCGTATGCTTTCCATACCTTTACCGGTTGGTCAGGATCTAATGGTCTAGCTTCAGGGTAGAAAGGAGGTCGGGTGGCATCATCCAGATGGTCACGGGCAGATGGTGATGACGCTCGCGGCGTAGTCGAATGTCGCTGATGGGCCACTGCAGGGTTCATTGTAACAAATAATTTGCATATCTCATGATTGATCATCTGCTCAATCATTTGAACAACTTGTAGTAAGTCGCCTCTTGAACTCATAAGGTAGTCATTCAAAACCTTGTGCATTCCTTCAACAGGAGAAGTAGTAATTTTGTTATAATATCAGTGATGAAACGTCTATGCAGCTGCCCACTCGGTGCACGTATGGTATTGATTTTCGCATAGATATGTGCAAAGTTCTCGTTGGTCAGCATGATCTTTCAGTAATACGTCCCACTTGAATTGGAACTCAAGTGGTCTCTTTATGTAAACAAGCTGTTCTAATTAGGTCTATTGTTTCTTGTGTAGTCAGAGCTGGAGCATGCCTAGGCCCAACGCTTCATAAATTTAGCCCGTTTATCACCGATTTCCTGCTTCTCTTCTCTTGTTATGCCATTAGCGTCTCGCCAGGTCTTTTGAGCCTTTGTCTGCACAATCTTATTGATATGCCATACGTATCAGAGTTGTAGAACACCTGGAAACAGAGTGCGAACTGCCAGTTTCACTGCATCCTCCTGACCGCTGATGAACATGCGTGGCTGTGGTGCCCCTGTATTGAGGAGGAAGTTTGAGATTGCCTAATGGTAGTCTGCTTGTGTCTCGTTACGGAGGAAGTAGAAGCCTGCAGAGAAGAAGGTCTATAGATTGGTGCAGCCAAGTATGTGCAACAGTGGGAGTTTGTACTTGTTGGTTCGGTACGTAGAGTCTATCAACAGGACATCGGGATTCGCAAGCAGCAACTCGATCTGCTTCTGGTAGGCAAAGAAGAGACTATGCACGTGGTTCTCCACATCCTTTTTAACAGTATGTATTAGAGACCCATTGCGGGATAGAGAGATCGTCCAACAACGTCTCGATAGGACTCCTCCCGTTGAAGTGCTTCTTTCTAATTACCTTCCTCTCACTATGGATGTTGGTAGCGGAGACCAGCGTATCCGGATCCTCCTTTTGAATAGCAGCCAATATCTCCATCGGCCGCGCCCCAGTATATATCATGAACTAGATCGTGTCTTTCTATGCTATTGTCCGTTTACGATAGATATTATGCGCGCTAAGATAAAGTGATCGGGGATAGTTATAATAATGGTTTCGAACCTCCCGCTTCCACTGGTTGCGATTCGTCTTGAAGAGAACAAGCTTAAAAGGACCTCCTGTTGCGAGAGTACTTGTGCTTCGAGCCCTTGCTTTTGACTGATACTTTTTGAATCGATCGCAGTGGTTGTAATATCGTGTTTTAATATCGGTTTTGTGAGGGTAGCTCTGCTTGACTACGAAGCCGTAGCCATGCTGCATGCCATGGACCAACAGCTACTCAATTATAGTAGTTATTCTAGTATCGACAATCTGAACGAGGCCTCGAAAGGTCAGCAAGGAGTGCAAGGCCTTATAATGCGTTGCGAACACGTCGCAAGGCTGCATTAGGAAAATATGCGCTAGGTTAAATCGGGCGATTAATTTCCATTATTAGTACTAGTTAGCATTGGGGACAAATCTCACCAGCCTTGAAAGTTTGGGGGTTGAAATAAACGAAAACAGCCAGGCGCGCTAAGACTGATATAGAACGCTAGTCCCAAAGAGGTCCTCACTTCTCAGTTTACAATTTACATAATACATGATCCTCCTCCCCGCATCCGGCATCACTGATCACATGCCGCCATCTGTGCTCTGGTCGCCTCTGGGAAGCGCAGAAGCGAGGCCTTGGACTCGGTTTTAGTCCAACGTCACAGTTCAAGATGCCCCCCATTTCTAAGTCACACAGTATACCACTAATGTCCACAGAAAATTATCTAAGTAAAAGCAAATAAATGTCAAGAATACTTATCACTACAGTCGATAAATGCATTAATCTTCCGACTTCAGAGTGGCGAGAGTACAAAACTAACCCCGCATTATCCATCCGTCATCGATGGCAACTACTATATACTTACAGGTACTATGTAACCAGTCTACCACAGTCCACAAGTCCGCATCTGTTTCATTGTCTGTTTGAACTTTAATGCGAATTTTGCACGGCGCATGAGCTTCCAGGGTCCCAGTGTATCAAATTCGGGCGAACTAACAATGGCGGCTCCGCGAATCATCAGCCCGGGTAAACTCGCTCCATCCTCTGACCGTCCGGCGTTTCTTCCCGACTTCGGGAAACCCGTCATCGCTAGGGTGCAGATCGACCGAGGCTCATCAGGATTCCGCCCATCTCGACGACCGCTGACCAGAGAGCAACTCAGGAACCGCCGGGCATAACTGGAACTCTGGGATGCCTGTGTCGTGCGTCCCAGTTGGTCTCGGGACCTGCGAATTATTGCGTGCGCCGAGATCTAACCGACTGAACTTTTGAGTCCTGCTTGTCTTAAATAACTAACCGGCTTGCGCATGTCTCATCGCATCGCATTCCCGCTACTTTTCCCGCTTGCCTTCCGTTCGGCCGCAGTTCAGAGTCATCCGCCCTAGGAGCTCTTGTGTTTTGCTTCCATATTCGAGTTTTTGGTGTTTCAATTGCGTATATATTTCACGATCTGATCTACGCCACCTTGTCCAACCGACCTGACCTGCCTGTCCCTCACAATGGCTGCGAACACGACGAAAGGCCCGGGTGGGAAGAAGCCTGCATCCGTGGCAACCAACTTGATAGGCATGTTGGCTTCAATTTCCCGCCAACAAATCGTCACTAACGCCGTATACAGCTGGAGGAGGTGCAGGCATGATGGAAGCGCTTGTTTGCCATCCATTGGGTATGTGACTGCCCATAATATTTCTATATCCCGAATCTGACCTCCTCCAGATACCATCAAGGTCCGAATGCAGCTCTCAAGGAGAGCGCGAGCTCCAGGGGTCAGTGCACTGTTTCCACATCACTGTAGGGCGAGGCTGTTGACGCTGACAATGCTCCGGCGGTATAGGTTAAACCGCGTGGTTTCATAGCTACCGGCACCGAAATCGTGAAGAAGGAGACACCCTTGGGGTTATATAAGGGTCTCGGGGCGGTCCTGACGGGAATCGTACCCAAAATGGCCATCCGATTTACCTCCTACGAGAAATACAAGCAATTTCTCGCAGACGAGAATGGCGTCGTCAGCGGACGAGCAACCTTCCTTGGTTCGTTATCCCCCGATACTATTGATTTTCTCGACCTTGTTCACTGACATCCACTCAGCTGGTCTGTCTGCCGGTGTCACAGAAGCTGTGGCGGTGGTTACGCCTATGGAAGTTATCAAGATTCGGCTACAGGCTCAACACCACTCGATGGCAGACCCATTGGATGTTCCCAAATACCGGAACGCCGCCCACGCCTTGTATACGGTCGTAAGGGAGGAGGGATTTGGCGCTCTGTATCGGGGTGTATCACTGACGGCCTTAAGACAAGGAAGTAACCAGGCAGGTGAGTGATGTCTCCCAACGAGTTGATCAAACTCGGTACCAAATGCAGATCGAGGCTAATGATGTCCGGTATAGTGAATTTCACTGCCTACACATACTTCCGACGTTGGCTCCAAGAGTGGCAAGGAACCACCGACCTACCATCGTACCAAACCATGTTCATTGGTCTCGTCTCCGGTGCCATGGGACCCCTTTCGAATGCACCGATTGACACAATCAAAACCCGCCTTCAGAAGACCCCAGCCAAGCCTGGCGACACCGCGATGGGACGCATCGTGAACATCAGCAGCGACATGTGGAAACAAGAGGGCACGCGAAGCTTTTACAAGGGCATTACTCCTCGGGTCATGCGGGTAGCTCCGGGGCAGGCCGTGACGTTCACGGTGTACGAATACCTCAAGGGCGTCTTGGAAAAGTCCAGAGATGTGCTACCGGGCGGGAAGTACGAGGAGTGAGTGCTGCGAATGCGAGATTGAAATTTTTGGGTTTCTGTGCTTTTGTGTTCTTCTTGGTGGAGCATCCTATCTGACTACTATATTAGAGGGTCGGGTAAACAGCAAAAGCATGTGGGCACGGCGTCATGACCAGTTACAGACCTATTTCCTCACAGATAGTCATTGAAGCGATTCATCGAGCATTTTCCATTGGCCTTCCTATATTGCTATTGCAAGCTCTTTCTTCATCAAGTATCTACATTTCTATAGAAGGCAACGAAAGCACGTTATACCTCTAGCGGCGATGACAGAAGCTAGACTATGGAGGCATAGTTTAACATATCTACAATCCACGTGAATATCATCATATTGAACCTAGTCGATCGATGCGGAATAGGAAATGAATGGCCCAAGGTGATGGCTCTATCCTGTCATGCCTACGTGAATCCATAAGGCCAAATTCCCCGAGGCTGCTCTTAGCACTTGCTTGCGCTTTGGACAACGTCCAGAGCAACTGGGTTGGAGCTGTCTATCGCCGCCCAGGGCGCTTTGGCTTCGAAAACCCAGCTTTCTCCTCTACTTTCGGAGCGAACTCGTCTTGAATCATGCTCACGGTGATCTCGGAGGGGTCACTCGCCTCAAGCTAACATGCGCGTCAGAACTTCCAAAACCCCAAGTCCACTGGGATGATCGTCATACCTTCTTTGCAAGCTTCAATCCAGCCTCCTTCTCTGCAATCGTTACAACGCCTCGCTTAGAAGCGGCGTAGAGCATCTTCTCTTTCGGTTTTGCCGTACTTGGGCACGTATAGAGGAAGAGAATGGGCGCATCCCCATCGGCATTCGGGTGGCTGTATCTGTAGAAGGTATACCGTGGCTCTTGCGATGATATTGAAGAGCTCAGAGAGGCGACATCCACGGATTCAGCGGGGCCGACCAGCTCTAGTTGTTCCGCCTGCACATCCATCCGCTTAACTCCATGAATTAGACATTGATACTCTGGATCGTATCCTACGACTTACAATTTGCAGGCACTCGGAGCCTGAGCCACTACCCAGCGCTCTCAGCGCCTCAACGACCCCTTCTCCAAGCTTCGAGCCCACCTTACTCGTCCCATATCCGCCGCCCCTCCGTCCGGTTCCACCGCTCTCCAACGCCTCTGCCTCTCTAATCCCCTCCAGATCTTTCTCTTCCTGCGTCAACGGCCGCTCCGCCGAGGCGTGCGCTTGATGCTTCTTCCACCCGTCGTCGGTCAGCTCGTCCGCTTCCGTGACGAAGATCGAGTCGGCGAAGTGCTCGGACCCGAGCTCGCGGAGCAGGGTCAGCCGTGTGGACGCGAAGAGGGTCTTCGAGCGGACCGGTGCGGCGTCCGGGACGTAGGTAATGGCGATAATAGCGCTGTCGGAGTTTCGGAGGATGATGTAGAGGGCTTGGTCTCTCTTGAGGTGCTGGGGGAGGTCGGTTTTGGAGGAGACATTATCGAAGGGGACGAGGGCTTCTTTCTCGATGACGGCCAAAAGGGCATAGAGGCCTGTGTCGTTCAGAAAAGACTTGAAGGCATTGTGTAGTTCCGCGCTTGCTTCAACACTGGTTAGCCACTTGCGACAATCGTGTTATGATATGGAACGAACCGGAGATTCCTGACTGCATTTCGATGGAATCCTTGGTATATACTACAGGTTGACAGAAAAGCTGCCTTATGAACCCGTGAATATGCCTGGACCTTGACTGGTATATTCCTCTTCCCGCGTCTTGGTTATCACCGAATTCCTGGATGGTCGGGTTCTCGCCTCTCCAGCGCCTTAAACATTCGAGCGCCATGGTTGGAGTAAGATTCCCCGGATTCCGCCGCCCGCTCCGCTCCGGCCCCACTTCCGCCCTGTTCCTCCCACTTCCGCCCCAATCTTAGCGAGAATCCCGCACACCTCCCTCCTCTCCACCGCACCATCCCAGCCGGAGACACAACTTTCGCATGAAGCTGTGTCAAAGTCGTGATTTATCACCTCCCCGAGCCCACAACGAAACCGCCCAACTCTTCCTCGGTACGTGATTGCAGTTCCGTCGGAGCGCACATCTTTTGCACATCACTCTGCTCCTCGACTCGTCGGTCCCAGCTAATTGAGCCTGACAGCCCCGACCTTGAACTTCCGCATCTCAACCGAATAGATCTCAGCAGCCATGGATCAAGCAAAGCTTGCACGAATGCAAGCGTCGGTGCGCATTGGTGAGTGATGATTTCATGCAAATTCGTAGCAATGTCGAAAGATGCTGTCATTATCTCCGTTTGAGAAAACCATGGCTGACTCCGGATATAGGGTGAGTGATGTCCACTTTCGGGTTTTGGATTCTATTCAAGCCGACGAGCACTACGACGGCATCTACCGCTTGCGAAATCCATCGGAACACGCGGCATGGTGGTCTCGCTCGTCGATGCAGTGTCGGGTGCTGCCAGTTTTCGATAAACATGAGCGGTCATTTCAGCTAGGATGGGCAAAGGCTAACATAATATCCTCTAGTGGCAAGGGCACACCGCGCCGCAAGGTCAAGAAGGTCCACAAGTCATCAGGCACCGATGACAAGAAGCTTCAAGCGGCGTTGAAGAAGCTCAATGTGCAGCCGATCCAGGCCATCGAGGAGGTCAACATGTTCAAGGCGGACGGCAATGTCATTCATTTCTCGGCACCTAAAGGTATGCGCGATATGTCTAGTCTCCCAGTACCATCCATGATGGAATCGATGCCTTTCTTCTCTTTAGCTTGTCTACAGCACCCTATCTCATGCCGCTACTAGCTCCCGCTCGTTCATTTACTAACTATATGATCTCCTAGTTCACGCTGCGGTTCCCGCCAACACCTTCGCCATCTACGGCAACGGCGAAGAGAAAGAGCTCACCGAACTTGTCCCCGGTATCCTGAACCAGCTGGGCCCCGACAGCCTCGCGTCGCTACGAAAGTTAGCCGAGAGCTATCAGCAGATGCAAGGCGCCGGTGGCAAGGGTAAGGAGGGCGAGGGCGAGGCGGACGACGATGACATCCCGGACCTGGTGGCCGGCGAGACCTTCGACAAAGATGAAGGCGTCGAGTAAAGTCGCCTGGGGAGCCAGGTTCCCGAACGAGGCCGGACAGCAGGACGATCGCGCGAGGACGCCGTACGGTGATAAGGGACGCGCTCCTTCCACGGGGGCTGGGATTCTACTAGGGAGTTTTAAGAGTACGCATTTCTCTATCCAGGTGGACCGTTCTGGAAAGGAACCGGAAGAAAGGATTCAGGCACGCATGCATTTTCCAGCGATCAAAGCAAACGAGTCAAAAGTGCCTTTTCCATCCTCAACCGGTTTGGTGCTGTGTGTTGCGTGATCGTCAATCCATTGAGTCGGCCGGTAGGATTCTCATGCGTCTGGAAAGTAACAATTGCCCATCACGTTTCGATATGATAATACCGTCGTGGAAACAACTGGAGATTACCGATATCATACTAGCACTACAGCCGGCTGGCTGAAACGGGAATACGCATGGTATCTCCCTATTGTTGTACTGTACAATGCAACGCTTAGTGCATGCATTCAATCAACAGCCACCCAATGCCGAGAACCCCTGGGAAGGATGGTATACTAATCATGACTCATTAGGCCTCCATAAACAACGCTATACATAATCTTGCCCCGCTGAGAATCACCAGCCGAATCCTTCCCCATAATACCAGATACCCTGCGCCCCGGTCCCTTTATGCACCGCCCGCTCATCACTCAACCTGACCGTCGCCCCCCGCACACCATCCATCATCCCCAGCGGCCCACACGCCAACACGCCCGTCTCCCCGCGCGCCTTCTCCAGCACCGCCCGGATGATCGGTTCGGGCGTCGGGCGGCCCGTGGCGAGGTTGATCGAGGGGTGGAGCGACGGGGACGTGGACGATTTGGTGAGCTTTGGTGGCTCGGCGCTGGAGGGACGGGATTCGGAGTCGGCGGGGGTGATGCCGCATCGGCAGACGAACTCTGAAGGAGCAGAGGCGTCGGTGGGGGCGCAGCAGCAGCAGCCGGATGGGCCGCATCCCCCGGTGTTGCTCTGGGGGTCCTGGTCGTTGTCGGAGGACTGGGAGTCGACTTCGTGGACTTGAACCGGGACACCATCAGAGGGGGCGATTCCTTTTTTCAAGGCCGATTTCTCATCGACGGCGAGGCTCCCATCGGATGCAGCGGGTTGAACCTGCTTGACCTCTCCATGCGTCACCTTTGGTTCGGGTCGCTTCTCACCGTAGTGGAAATGGCCCAAGGACTGGAGGAGGTTGCGATGCTCGCCGACGTACTCATCGTCGCAGGTGCAACAGACGCTGACGTCGAGCTGTACGTCTACGCCATTCGCTCGGAGCGACTCGACTTCCGACTTGGCATCGCAGAGCTGGCTGCAGAACCAAGCCAGCTGGTGCCGTGATTTGACCGCCCATATGAATCGTATCCGTCGGGTCGCCGCTATATCGGGGGGGTAGATACTAAGTGCCCGGTGCGAAGTCGGAGACGCGGAGTGCATCGCCGACCACCGTCTCACCACGTCCCGGATTATAGGAACGCAAAAGGTGGCTCCTGTAGAACCGGCGAAGAGCACAAGGCTGTCGAACTGCTCCGGTGGTCTCATGATCCCGTAAGGACCTTCGATGGCAGCCATGCGGGATTCGATTGTAATAGGTAAGCTCACTTGGTCACTCTGAGAATCCGTTCTTTCTTTTGTCTCTGCCGTCGGTAGGATCGGCGCCTGCTGATCTTTGGATGCAACATGGTGCAACCTCCTGGTTCCACCAGTACGTGCTCTGATAACGAAGTCCATTTTGCCATCGGACGGGAGGCTGGCAATGGAAAAAGGGTGACTTTGTAAAGGGGCGATTGAATGGCAAGAGAGATAGACATGTTGTCCAGGTCGCCATGACATAGGCGGATTGCGGATAGTGAGGCGGGTATGATCAGGGGCTAGGGGTGTCAATTCCGCGCGACAAGCCCATGCGCTGTTCATGGCGCCGGAGCGCCTTTGCTTGGGATGGAAAATGGAGAGATTCAGGTAGAGCACGCGCAAAATCCGTGCGACGCGATCGAAAAAGAAGAACGCGACAGGAAGCCACAAAAAGATATGGACTTCCTTGGGCGTGTGGATCATGAGAACCCCGATCAACGCGCCGATCGAGATGATGTGCTGGGCGACGAATATCTCATACCGCCACCCTCGGATGGGGGCAATACTGGAGATGACGATCCACAGCAGGATACACCAGGCAATCAGGCCTCGTTGCGTTAACGGATCCGTCCGGATCTTGCGCTCTATAAAGCCTCCATACGGAGCCCAGGCCGTGAACCAATATCCCATATGGATCGTCGCACTGAACAGGAGGCAACGAGCAGTCCATCGGTGCAACCAATTGAGGCGCTCGTATCCCAGACCTGTCAAATAGCCGATGATATTATTCTTGCCGGCCAGCAGGAATATCAGCGGAATCTGAGAAATCGTCACGAACCCCGTACGGTAGCCGATGTTCTCCATGGACCACCGGTCGCGCGTGTCGAATCCATAGAGGCCTAAGGCGACGATGAGGATGATGTTGGCTACGATCAGGGACGTCTTGCCGAGCGTCGGGAATCGCATATGCCAGTTCGAAATGGTAACAGAAGTCAAACTTGCATTGCTCGCTTCTCGGGTTACTGCAGTCAACGTTGCATACGTCTCAGCCAAAAGAGATTTGGGTCGAGAAGGGTCGGGTGAGCGTTTGCTCGCAGCCCATATTCTAACATGACCATCAGCGCGCCGTCCTGAGATCAAATGGAACAGCAGGATATCCTCACCTTTGCCTGTAAATAAAGTAATTTGTGACGTTGGCTATACACGCAATGGCAATTGTAGTCCCTACGACGCCCCAATATGCTTGCGGAAAAGACATCAGAGGAGGCATTCCTTTGGACGATCCGCCCGACATGCCTCCCATGCTATGGCCGGCGTGCGACATGATGAAGGTATGGAGTGCACCGATAGATTTCCAAGCTCTTGTATTGTCTCAATGAAGACTTGTTTGTTGGGCAGACCCGGGGTAGAGACGGTCAAAGTCGAGCGCGCACTCGGCTAGATGTTATGAAGACGAAGTGGCGGGCGGAGGTTCAACTCAAGAATCGACCCACCAGCATCTCCTCGGTCGATGAAGTGCTACAGGAGGGCAAATGACGATATTGTGGTTTGTTGTAGGAGAGACGAATGTGTCTTTAGGTTAGCCAATGTGAACGGATCCGGTTATGCCGGTGATGATGTTTGCGACTTTGCGTCAGCCGTCAGGGTCGATTTATGCTGGAGTTGGTTCCGCAAGTGTCGCATGTCCAACGTTTACGCCGTTCCACTTGATGATGGATGCATCAGGTCGCGACAGTGGAGAAATGCCACATGGACTTTGCCTCGTTCAATTGCAAAACAATTCAGTGCCCGTGTGCAGGGATTAATGCAGCTATACCGGAATACAGTCGTGGAGTGTCGAATATATTCCGGTGGCAACCGTACTTTTTGTCGAGTCTAGTAATGCTGTCCGTATCCGCACCCCGTCCGAACGGCGATTGGGACTTGAATGCGTCAGTAAATCTGAGTGAGCAGCGATACAGGGAAAAACTAAGACACGATCCGTCCATGCGCCAAGTCGCATTGTGCACGAGCTGCGATCCTCTGTGGACCTGGTTGGACCCTATTATTGGCTGAGTATCCCTGTTTCCTCCGAATTGACCAATGATAACTTGCTCAAAAGATCGCACATCCGGCCACCCCTGTCATTTCTGATTTCGCTCACCAGGCCTTTTCCGCATCTGAAGTCGAGGCAAATGATGATTGATGACAATGAACTTGCTCTACGGCCCATCGTTCATGTGTCCTGGTTTCGGGCCTCCAACCCGGCGGTACATGTAATACGTTGACTGCAGTAGTTTAATCCAGTAATACCCGCAATCCCGTTTCCATTACCCTCTGTGGCACCTGACACCGATCGTAGCACCGATATTATGTACTCCAACGCTCCTTAACTCTGGACCGCATAAACACCTCATAACAATAATAACCACGACAATTTCCGCTTGAGAAATATCTATTGACAAAGTACATCACACAGTACTAATAAGACCGGTAAACTTCGGACGCTATTCGGTGTTTCTGGGGCTCAAAAACGACCTTATATCATATCCCCTTCAGCCGTCTTTGCTCCTCCTCATCTCCAGCTTCGGCATTTCCTTAAACCTCTCCCTTCCTCCTCATCTGGTGGATCGTCATCCATCCAATCTTTCAATATAACCTTGCACTCTGATCTTCCCCATATTCTTGGGTTGGCCCTACCCTATATCTCTCCAATTGATTGCGCATTCCACCATCATCCTTGTCATCCCACTCAACAATCTGGTCCTCGACATTCCATAGGTTCGAACTTAAGTCGCGGAAATCTTTCTTCTATCTCGACCTTGTGAAGATCCCAGGGCTTCATCTATTCGAAATTAATTTCCCGTGCCGCCTCAACGGTCACTAACCAGGACGCCGGAACCCCCATTTTCGGCTTTCGAATTGGCCAACATCCATTCTCCCGAGTTCACACGTCGGCGGCTTCCACCCCGAACTTCGGATTCGAACATTGGCCAAAAGCTTCGCAAAATCATACGAAGCCTTCGCGAAAGATTCATGCCATCAGGTCTTCCTATACCCCAGTGGCGCATTGCGAAATCCACGACCGCTTCCGCGAGCATGCCATCTCTATTCCTCCTCGCCTTCCTCCTCCCCTTCACCTCCGCGCAACACACCCATGGCAGCACTTCAGATTCCACTTCAGGTTCCACGTCCGCCAGCATGCACGCCTCGGAAATGGTCATGGCCTTCTTTTCCTCGACCACCACCGCCCTCTACTCCGACGGCTGGACGCCCTCGTCCGCCGGCGCCTACGCCGGCACCTGCATCTTCTTGATCGTCCTCGCCGTCGTCTTCCGCGCGCTCCTCGCGGCGAAACATCGTCTCGAAGCGCTGTGGCACGACCAGGCGCTCCAACGACGGTATGTGGTCGTTGATGGGAAGCCAACAGAGGCGGAAAGGATCCGTGACGCGGCGACCGCGGGAGAGGCGGCGGAGCGGGACGCGGGTGGGTTTTTTGGGAAGGACGCCGATGTACGGAGCGGGGTTTTGTCGATCAATGGGGTGGAAGAGGAGGTGAGGGTGGTGCGGGCGCCTACCGGACCGGTCCAGGCCTTCAGGTTGACAACCGACGTGCCGCGTGCTGCTCTCGTCGTCGTCATTGTGGGTGTTGGGTACCTCCTGTGAGTATACCTTCGGAGCCAGGGAGAAACGAAACCAGAGCTAATACTTCGCAGGATGCTGGCGGTCATGACCCTGAACGTAGGGTACTTCCTCTCTATCCTCGGAGGCACTTTCCTAGGTGAATTAGTGTTTGGGAGATTCGGTCATGCAGTGGAGATGAACCACTGATATTTCGTCCGTGGAAGCCATTTTCTTCCAGGGGTTCTCGTTCTGCATGCCGGCAGTAATCATCGTTGCAATTGTATAGCATGGCGTTCTGGTTATGGCCTTGTACAGGTGGATGCCCGGTGGTGGCTAACTTATGTGACACGTTCCCTTTTCATGTTCATATCAACCAAAGTTCAAGATTGGTATTGTCAATTCCTTTCCCACCCTTCGTGATCTATTCATTGAATGGGTGATGTGTCCAAGGCGTCATTCCGAAAAGCCGAACTACGGATCCGCCCATGCTGTCTGCCTATACTCTACGTGTACCCAATGTCACGGAGGACATGTCTGTACTTTGCAATACCCTGAAACTGGTTGACCTTGGCATGGTCTATATTGCTTGCAGGTGGCAATCCATGGCTTCGGGTCAGCTTATAAGTACGGAATGACCGACCAGAATCTGATACAACCTGAATCAGCATGTCTTCCGCTTCTATTCCGAGCTGATGATTATAAAATCGTTCACATCGATCGCATCAAGCCACTCCGTCCGCGGACAAGGCGGGACAAGCTTTAAGCCACCTGGTAGACTGACTGCACTCCACAGTCAAACATGTTTCCCATTATGCCGTTCATCCGTCGAACACCAACCACATCTCAAGATGCCCATCCTACCGCTTCTTCACGCCCGATCGTTCGCGAGGCAATTGACGCCGCAGCGGATTTCCCAGCCCACGATATCCGGAACGAGCGCATCTCAACTCCGACCACCAAATGCGGAGCCCAGAAAACGTGCTCAATTCCGCTCAACGAGGCGTGCGACCTGCGACTAAGGTTTACGAGACCCTCGCTAGCCTGCATTAGCGGCATGGCGCGTCCTGGTTGCCGTTTCGATTGGCCCGTCGTCCCGGGAGCCGGATGGTCGGATGCGGACTAATCATGCTAAGCTTTGGTGGCGTGGTGGGGTCGGCAGGGAGGAGGGATGTGGGCATTCAAAGCTGGCGGGGGCAATGAAGCAAGTGACGGAAGGTGCGAAGTTCAGGAAAGAGCGAGAGGTCTGGGGATGCGGCGAGACGGCGGACAACGGTGGATGCCCAGCGGTTGTGGAATGTAGAGGAAGCAATACGACACCTAGCTCCCCCGCCAATTGCACTACCTGGTCATACATATATGGTACGGAGTTACAGGTACGTAGTTCAGTAAACAAATGCTCGGCTAGCTGGATCATAGTATGACGGTGACGTCTCTAGCAGTGGATTCGACGTCTGGTGTAATCACAGGCACTGGATGTGGCAGGTTTAAATAAATAAATGGATCCTTTCCTTCATTCACCTCTCTGCCCCAGCTTGCATTTCTGCTGTACTTTTGACCTGTTCGACTTCGACTAACAACCATTGACATCTCCAAACTTCTTTGATGAAAGTTGAATTCGTCTTCAGAAATTGACACCAGCTCGATTACCTAGCTCCCACCTACCATGCATATCTCCGCCGTCCTCCTTTCCCTCCCCGCCCTCTCCTTCGCCCACTTCCACCTCCTCTTCCCCCCCGTGCGCGGCTCCTTCGACGCCGGCTCCTTGGACCAGTACCCCTGCGGCGGCCAGAACACCGTCGGCGACCGCACCGACTTCCCCATTTCCGGCGGCCCCATCCAGATCGACAACGAGCACACCGAGTCCAAGATCCAGGTGCTCCTGGCCCTCGGCGAGAACCCGACCGGCGATGACTTCGTCTACGTCATGCTGCCGACCATCTACGCGCAGGGGCCGCAGGAGTTCTGCATGGGCATGGTGGGCGCGCCGGCGGAGGCGAATGTGACGGAGGGGACGAAGGGGACGATCTCGGTGGTGACGAGCGGGGATTCGAATGGGGGGTTGTATCAGGTGCGTTTGGCTGGGTGACGCAGGAATGGCGATGGGCGGATGCTAATTGCAAGCAGTGTGCGGATGTCACTTTCGTCAACACTCCGCTGCCGGAAGCCGAGTACAACGATAACTGCAAGAACGCCACGGGCATCCAGGTTTCTTCATCAAATGGGAACGCGAACGGTTCGAGCTCAGCTACTTCTCCATCATCCAGCAGTGATGGCGGTGCCGCCGCATCGCCAACGTCGACGCCTGGTGCCGCCTCTGTCAACGGTCTGGGTCCTGCCCTCGCGGTTGCGGTGGGAGCCATGGGTATTGCTGCTCTATTGTAGATTGATTGTTCTTATGGGAGTGTGGAGCAGGTTTCTAACGTGCCTGGCTCGAATCGAGGTTGATTGTGGGATGAATCATGAATGGTGTCAACACGCGCTAGGGGCAACCTGTGGGCGGGTGGATAATAATAAGTAGCTGAAATCATCGCCTAGTCAATTGTCTAGCTGGTATACTGGACCCTTATTCAATCAATGAAGCATAGCACCTCTTCATCGTCTTCGAACTACTTGGCTTCTCAGATCGCCATCGACCACCTGAGGCTATTTCTACGCAACCGAATATCTGACCGTGCAAATGCTGGCGCTCCATGTCTGCAACCTTTTGCACAATCCAACGCTAACTGTAGCCCCCCATAAACGCTAAATGCAACCGGAGATCGCTTGATGCAAATATTTGCTGAAAGCGAAACGACAATGGGGACCATATGATTAGAAACTCCATTCAAATGCATGACTATCGACCCGACTAGGAAAGGATGAAGGAGGAAATTCGGGGAAATGCAGATACTCCGAGTCTATTAGCTCTTCTTCGGGCGATTCGGCTTCAGAAAAGGATCCGCCTTCTTCCTTTTTGGCGGGACCATATGCGGTCGTGAACGGGGAGTTGCTGAGGAGGCGCCAAAGGTGGACGCCGATCCTGAAGCCGATCCTGAAGCCGATCCTGAAGCTGGCGGGTATCCCGATGCTTCCTTCTTGGGCTGGACTAGGGGAACGTGAGCAGACGATTGGCCTGGTTCACGTTTGATAGTGGTGGTTGTGGTGGACGCAATTTGATCCTTAGGCCTAGAAGGAGGAGCGTCGTGTTTTGGTGGGCCCGAAACAACAGGAGATTCGCGTTTCGGCAAAGGCACGGCTCGGGCTCCATGTCCCTGTGCTTGCATCTTCTGCTCCTGCTCCCCATCTGGGGTAACTGACCGCTTCCGCTTCCCGGGGTGCGAAACCCCATTGCCATTTGATTTCACACTGCTGTTTGCTTCATGCTTGGATAGAGATGACGTAGACTGTCTCGCGCTCGAGCTACTTGAATTTCCCGAGTCGATATCCATCGGCGTGGAATTTCCATAGGTGGCCGCGGAGAGAAGATGCGACCTGGGCGCGGTAGGAGCGTTCAGCATCGGTGGGGGGAGTGACGTTCCGCCGCCCCTGCTAATCATATCCTTCCTCAGCTGTTGAATGGCTCCCGCTTCTGAGTAAGCTTGTCTCGAGCGGGCGTCTTGGATCAACAGCCGCCAGAACTCGCCTCTCACCAGCGTTTCGGAGTTTCCAAGAACCCATAGCGACGATTTCGCACGCGTCAGCCCGACGTTCATACGCCGGATATCTTGTAAGAAACCGATGCTGCCTGATGCCGCAGATCGCACGCAGGAGAAGATGATAATATCGCTTTCTCGACCCTGGAACGCATCGGTCGTGTTGAATTCCATGAAGTCGAGGATCTGTGAGCCGTATCGAGAAGAAAACCTGGCTTTGAGCTCTGAAAGCTGCGCCTTGTAAGGGGTAATGATGCCGATCTTGCCCTGGAAATCGAATCCTGGACACATGGTGCGCAGGGACTCGAAGATATCGAGGGCCGCATCGATTTCCGCCAGATTCTTCAACGAATGAGATTTCCCGGCCGAGTGCTTCCCGCGTACATCGAAGAACCGATATGGTGAAAGCACTGGGTGCGAATGCCAGTCCCGGACGCGCAAGCTATCCATACCGGGACCGTCCAAGAGACGGCCGTCATAGAATGTTTTGCTCGGAAACTTGCTGATCGACGGATGCATACGATACTGCGTGTCAAGCAGATGCACATCCTTCGCGTGGTTTTTCTGCATCCGCACGAACAGACTTTGCTCGTACTGGAATTCCGCAGCGGCACGGGACAGAACGGTAGGCGGCAATTGCTTGGGATCACCAACAAGGACGCACTTGTTGCACCCGTACTTGAGGGGGATCAAGGCACTCATCTCGACGCACTGAGCCGCTTCGTCGATAATGACGGTCTCGAACTCGATCTCGAGATTTTGGAACATATCATGTCCGCTGGAACTCAGCGTCGCACACAACACATGCGACTCCTCAAGGACCTGCTGTTGAATCCTTCGTCGAGTGAGGTCTCTGTCTCTGGCTGATCTGGTTTCCGTATCGCGTGCATCATCGATCATACGGGACAGTTTCCTCTTTTGGTCTCCGAGTTGGTCGAGCTGAGTCTTTAGCTCCGCCATCTTGTCGCTTCCCGGCTCCGCACTGTCCATCAGAAGCCGAGTATGTTGAAACTCATCGGAGAATTTCTTGTGCTGGGCCGCCAACTCCCCCACACTCTTCCTTGACTCCGGCGTATCTTTGTTGGTTGCTTGGATTTTGCGGTTTACCAGTTCCTCAAGCGTGACATCCAAGACCTGAGGATTGACGGCTTCAGTTCTGCCTAGTCGAACAACAGAGATCTTGCGTTGCTGCCCGTTGGCAGTCGTTACGCCTTGGCGGAGCCGCATAACCAATTCGTCAACGGCAGCATTACTTGGAGCACACACCAATAACTTCCTGCTTGGCGGTCGATCGGCCTGGTTTTTGTTTGCTATAGGGCGAAGGAGCTTCGTCCCCTGTTCCCCGTCCCGAAGAACGTTTGTCAGCAAAGCGCCAACAATTGCCACGATAGTCTTCGTCTTTCCAGTTCCAGGTGGACCCTGGATTAAGGTGAATCCATCATTATCGATAGCGAACTTGACCGCTTTGGATTGGGCAGGGTTCAGACTGTAGTGTCGGGCGAACAGATCCGTCTGCGCATCGGTATACGAAAGGAGGGGGGACGGCTTGGCCCGGACGATTTCATCGCAAAGGTCGTAATGCGGTAGGCCCACCAAGGCGCCATATTCTCGCTCCAAGGTGGTCATTGACTGGACTTTGACTGCAAAAACAGTCCCATTCGGTACCAACGCGCTGGACAGGGGATTATTGGGCACTGCTTTGAGAAGAACCTCCATGCCGGTGCCTTTCCGTCGGACTTTCGATACTCTTGCAAGACAATGCGGCTCATCGGCGGCATCCACGGGATTCGAGGCTTTCGATAATAGGAGGATATCCGCCTCGGAGACCCGGTTGGTCTTGTCATTGCCGCTCAACGCTACTGCGACCTCGATGAAGGAGTCCACTGATGTCCGATTTGCGATCTTCAACCCGAATGGTGTCGGTGTTTCATCTTCGCGGCTTTTAATGAAACCCTGCCACGCTTCCAACACAAGAAGAGGCTCAAATGTTCGTCGGTAGCTGGTAGGATTCGTGAAAGTGTTAATGACAGCACTGTATTGGTCCGGGTTCATGTTGGGCGGGTAAACCCCTGTGCTGAAATAGTCCCATCGAAGAATGGTTTGGTGCAACTCGGTCAGATCAGGCGCGAGACGCGCCCGCATGTCGCGAGCGTTTCTTTCCAGTCTCTTCTTCCGGACCGGCATGTTCGGTAGCTCAGCCAACGGCTTGCATTTGGATTTGAGGCTTATATGCGCTGTCCGAGTAGCGGTGGCTCCGAATAACTCAGCATCCATCGCATCCATCTCCTCATCGTCATCGTCAGGTTCGCTCTCTTCGTCGGAGGCGACCATCATCTCCGACTTCTTCGTGGAATGGTCCTTCACCTTGACATTCAAGTCGCGAAGACCAGACCCTGCATTGCCGACCTGACTCCTCGCACGGAGTGCTGCCGCCCGGTCCCGCTGTTTCTTAGCTTCGAGTTCTGCCGCTCGCTTTTTCCTGAACTCGGATAGGACGGCTTCGTTCATCGCAGGCTGCGGTCGCGGTGGCACGGCTACCGTCGCTTTTCGGGCGGCTTGCAACTTCTTAAACGCAGCGGCTCCCGGAGCCAGGTCGGTCACAAGTTTCTTGATACCTTCCGAGGGCGTCGAAGAACCTGAAGCCGAATCGTCTCCGAGCCATGAGGAGATGGACGTTTGTTTGACGGTAGAGACTTTGCGCTCCTCCTTTATCTTTGAAGGTTCTTTGACGTAGTGTGCCTCTTCCAAAGCTCGCCTCAACCGGGCCATATGATGTGTGGATAGTTTGGACTTCGTCTTACCGGTGACGATATCAAGGATGTACTTAACAACGTCCTCGGAGATCTTGATATTCTGAGCATGAAGTCTGGTGATGACCTTCGTCACTAGGGACACGATCTTCGAATTCAAGAACTCATCTCTTAACCGCAACCACTTGACCATAGATGACATCGTCGTGTTCGAGTGCTGAAGCAGGTGTCCTCCGGTGTCCAGAGGGTCGTCTGTTTCCCGATTTCCGCCCTTTTCAATGGCCGTTTTGAAAATCGGAAACTGGTAAAACAGACGATCAGCGAACTCCATCGTATCCCGACAGAATTCAATTAGGCGATGCTTTTCATGCCCAGCGTCACTCCAGCCCTCGGTGCATTGGAAAACCATGGTAAGGAAGCTCCACGTTAGCTCCCAGAAGTCTTCCGCGGCATTTGCACTCTCCCTGGTGATGGCCATAGAACGCAACAAGCCGTCCTGACTATCGCACAAGACATCCGTGACATCCGCAATGATTTTTAGCAGTGCCGCTGCAGGTGTATGGGATCGTCCTCCCGTGACATGCCGTGTTACGGTTGCGAATGACGAGAGGATGGCGTAGAAGTCAAGCTCCAGCAGAGCTCGAATTGCTTCTTTGCGGCCTGTTTGCTCTGTGAAGCGCTTGACTAGTTCCATCGCTTCCTGGCGTGTGCTCTCATGCGGCAAAATGAGAGCAGTAAGAATTGCCGTTGCCGTTATCCTGCCCCTGAATGCTACTTCGAGGGATGGAATATCGAAGGTGCCGAGCCGCTCGAGCGTTTCGCAAATTTGCACCAGCATCTCATCCAGAGTTTCATTGAATTCGTTTTTTGCTGTTCGTACGTTCATTTTGTCGTCTGCCTCGAAGTTGAACGGTTCTACCCCCGTCAGCCCTCTCACGCCTTGAAGTATGTACGTAGCAAGTGATATATTGCCATCGCGTACGCCTCGGACCACCCCCTTCCACAATGAACGACAGAACTCGGATTTCTCTTGCGGAAGATCGCCTTTGGCGATGTGCCGTCGTCTGATGCATATCGCGACGCCGTCCAGCCCGATCGATTTTTGTATTACTTGAAAGCACGGCTTTCGGAGCACATTGGAGTCTTGGTGGGAAGGGCTCTGCTGAACTTGTTCAAGCAAAACGCTCTTGTAGGTGTCCACGACTTCCAGCATTTCACGCACAGTAGTGAAGCCCACAAAGTTAGAGGTGGAATCGACTTTTTGGAGCTGGGAAAGCAAGCTGTCAAGCAGCTCAATACCTACCAGGACGGCATGCGTGCGAGCATGCTGTGGATACCGGGTCTCTTGATATTTAGAAAGCAGCTGGTCGCAAACAGAACGGCAAAAAGTGACCCGGTTAATGGGCGGCACGGAAGCTGCGAAATCTTTGATCCAACCAAAGAGTCTTTCCACCCGAGGACCGCTTGTCGCTGTGCTAGATGTAGATAATTCCACCTCTCGCTGAAAGGCTGGGTTATTGAAGATCTGGTCAGACACAGTTGCTGGAGAGATTGCTCCCATGGCCATGAACGAGTCCCACACATCGTTCGGTGCGATCTGGAGAAGGCGCTCGAAGGAGGCTAAAAGATCGGGATATCCGGCAAAATTTATCGACATGTGTTCCAATGCGAGTTTGCACAGGTCAACGTCCATGGCTTTAAGGGAATGAGTGACAAGATCCTTGGTGAGTTTTGCAACTATTAGCTTCACCCCATCCCAGAACTTGCGTAGAAAGCCGGCGTCCAAGTTGAACTTTTGGACCCGATTCATAGCCGTGAGCAATGGGTCTTTGATGGTTCCGTCGAAATCGTAGGCTTTAATTTCCCGTTTGTACTTTGATAAGTTGAATGACGCCCATTCGTAGCGACTCCGAGTGTCGGAGAAGAGGAAGTAGAACATCGCAGGAAGCAAGTCATTGGTACGTAAGGGCTTCTTCGTCTGAATCAGTTGAAACGCGGGATCGAAGTGCTTTTCGAGCAGGTCCTCTCGACCTAGAAACGCCAAGCAACTCAATGAGTCGATGAAGGCGCAAAGGAGAGAGAAGGGAACCGATTGTGGACTCCGCTGGGCCGGGGCCAAGCTTTCGAGGTATTGACGCGCGTTGTCGAGTCCGCTGGTGATGCGATCAACGTCAAATTGGTCGACTACCTTCAGGAAATCTCGAACTTCTGAGACCTCGTATGCGCTGGGAGTTGCTGGTCAGCATCTCGATCCATCTCGTTCGGTTTCAAGTCCTTTCACCTTTCGAGCGCATGCTTGAGATCCGGTTTGAGTCGGTGGTAGCGCCGGATGCAGACATCGCAGGATCGTAGTCTTGCGTTGATCCGTTGAGTAACTACTTCACGAGGTCCCTCCGCTTCTGGGCCATCAAAAGCCAAAATCTGCAGACACTGGAACATCAGCTGCGTGCGTTCATCCACTTCGGCCAGTTTTGCCTTCCGCTTGGTCTTTTCAGCCGCCGTTTCAGTGTCCAAACGCTCCCGCAGGTCTTCATCATAGTATACGGAATTGTCATCGTCGCCGTAACGAGGACAGAAGAGATGGACGTCTTCGGAGAGGGCGCTTAATTGGCTATAAAGGATAATGCACAATTAGCAGGAGACATCAAGTAAACGACATGCAATCGGATACCCATACCTGATACTACTGAGTACTTCCGCCATGATCACGACCCTCCCATCAGCCTGGACCCTGTGCAATTGCTCACTGCCGATTCTGTGGGAATCATTGACTGAGCATCTTTTCGGAGCGGAGAAGGTTGGATGTTGTTGAGGTGGTAAAACCAGATGGACGTAGGGTGTTCTAGATTTGAGGAGGATTAAAAGTGAACCGAAGTTGTTTATATGGTGGAGCGGTGACTGTCGTGACGGTGGATACCAGTGGACTGTGTTGTGACTTTGTCACTGGGGTGTGTTACTGTAGAGTTTGGTGACGGAGATGGACTACAGATTCATCAGGAGAAGGTCTAGAAAATGGCTGTTCCCTTCATATCCTTGAGTCTTGGAGATCGGTGTAACAGATATAGATAAGTAACTTCGGCTTGGAGTATAATTATCCAATACCTATTCCGTACTTTCACTCCAGACAGACGCGGGTCTATGCCAGCACGTGCAATGGCTTGGGACGCGTTCGCCAATCATGTGATTCCAAGGATTGCACTAATGCTGATCTCGCACCGAGCACGTCACAGGTCTTCTACTGTAGTGATTCTAATTTCACTTCACTTCATTACCAACGACAATAATAACCTCACAACATCGGAAAGTGTGGGTAGGAAAGATACCAGCATCTAAAGAATGGCCGCCACGATGAGGTTGGAGAGCATGATCTGTCCACGCCATGGCCGCTGTCAATTTGGAGGACATCAGAGTTAGTTACTTCTAGTCTGCTCTGATACTCCCTTGTGCCAGTGGCATTCGACTGGCAAGACATGCGGACAGACAGTCATCGCTTCTGATATTCTTGCCCTGCAATGATTTGAATGTAGTTTATCTATCTTGAGATCCACGGGAGACATTCCTCTTGACAGTGGGCGAGCAATGGCTTTCAGAATTGACCAAACAGCATTACATTCAGGGGGATTGGCTGATCTTCCACTCCATTTAGTTGAAAATAGTCTGCGCTGCACCAAGTTCGAATCCTCCTGCATTTCTCGTGGAAATTGTTGCTATTTCCATGTGGTTTGCGTATCCCGTAGTCGAATATCGCGTTCAGAGTCCCAATGAATCTCAAATTTGATACTCAGGGATTGGCAGGGGCATGCATCGGAGGACTATCAAGACCGCAACGAGGAGCACTCCAACACACGCGCCTGCTGCGAAGCCGCCGAATATTCCGTCCAAATCGTGTTTTTGGCCCCTCGCCGCAGGCCCGTGAGCATCCGGAGTTTCCCAACTGGAAGCTGCGCTAGGTTCCATTAACCGATGAGATGGTCCAAGTCTACTCTGAATACTTGGTAGCTCCGTGTCGAGGTTTGATTCCGGGGCAGCCTCTGCAGCTGGTGTACTCTGGTCTCCAGCCGGAATCGTTGTCACAGGTATAGGATTGATGATAGGCAGTGCAAAGGTATTCGACGGCGTACGCTGCTGCGGCTGCCTCGGATTCCGGAGCCTTCGAACCCGGCGCAAACATCCGTCCAACGAATTAAGCAGCACATCCTCCGGCCCACCCACAAACGCCCCGTTACCGTCCGCGAGCATCGGACTCTCCTTGATCATCGCCGCCATCTCCATCTTCGCTTCGAGTACCCGCCGTTCGAGATCCTCATAAAGCTGCTTGTCTCCCGAAGTAGGCAAAGATGAGACACCTTGGGAGGAGCGACGAAAAGGTCTTTGGCATCGCACGCATGCGCATCGGTTGAGAGGGGTCGAGGGAGGTGGTCCATCGGTCTGCGCTTGGGCTGCCAACATCGATACTCGACTTGCGGCAAGCGGAACGGAAGTCACGGATATTTCTTCAGGTGGACTTTGGGATGCTGGCGTAGATGTAAGGCGACGCTGAGCGCGACGAACGATGAAGGCCCCAATGTTTGCCCGGGTGGCCGAGGGAACGGCTTTGCGTTTAATGGCCGTCATTCTCGGGTCGAGGGTTAACTGGTACTGAACGATGGAATACTAATAGTTAACGCAAGAAAAAGGTGTGTGATGGAAAAGTGAACATAATGATGTCCAGGGTTCCATGATGATTCAGTCTTCCACACACGCGATCAAACATGAAGACTTTCCGACAACAGTGGGCGATTGAATCAGTGCCAGGTTGTTCCTTCCCTCAACCAATCGAGGGAGCGTTGTCGTGCGCATAAGCGGCAGTGAAGAGTCAGTCTAATAATGTCATCAATGTCTCTAGTAGAATATTTCACTCAAATAACGTAGTTTTATTTAGTCCGGCCCATATAAACCGATCCGGAGAGTACTATATATTAGCAGGTTTGGTATCAAATCACATCTAGCGCTCCACCTCGACAGGTACGTGACGACCACTTCCAACGATGCTGCCTTGCCTAACCACCACGTCTACGTCTTCGTGCCTCTTCTCCTGTCCTCGATAGCTTGTCCTCCCACGCGCAAACCAATCCACAGCAATGATGATGATAATGACAGCGTACACAGCCGTGACGTAGTTCATGTTCCCAGCCTCCACGGGCATGGAATAAGGGAAGCTATACATCACAATGGTGAAGAGCGTCCAGGAAAGCAGAACGCAGTTCGCAGCGAGACCAACCGGACCGAACCAGAAGGGTCCATGTTTGATGTTATTGCGGCCCTTGATGAGGAGGCAGATGATGGGGATCGCGTAGGAAACGTAAAGCAGCACGATGCAAGCCGTGACCATGCTAAAGGAGCACAGGTTAGCAGCAATCCTTGGATCATAATGGGAACCATGACTTACGAGTTGAAGGCGGTATATGATCCCAGGTAGAGCAATCCGACGAGGCCGGAAATGAAGCAGCTCACTGTATGCGCCATCCATGGCACATCGAGCGTCGGGTGAACCTTCGACAGCCACTGGTGACCCGGGAGACCGCGATCCCGGGCGAAGGACCAGCACAACCGAGACTGCCAGGTGTGGGACGCGATCTGGCACCCGAACCCAGTCGCGAGGATCAAGGACTCAAGCACAATGGCTCCCGTCTTGGATCCAAGCGCCCGGTAGTACAGTTCGAGGATTGGAACGAGGGTGTCTGTGTCGACCATGTTTTCGAACGGGCCCACGATGCTAAAGAACATCGAGATGCAGTAGCAAAAGGAGGTGGTGAAGCCAATGGCCACGGTGCCCAGGATTGCGATCGGGATATACTTCTCCGGCTGTGGAACTTCCTCAGCCATATGAGTGGCGGAATCCAGACACGCGAACGCCCAGTTCGTGTTCACGAGGCCGACGATGAATGCCATACCATTCTGGCTCCAGCCGGTGTTATTGATGAAGGTAGCGAAGACGAACTTGGCCTCCTGGTGAGTTGGCGCCTTGGAAGGGACAGTGATGAGAATCACCAGGAAGGAAGTCAAGGACGTGTACAGGGTCACCTGGACGATGTACGGCAAGGCTTTTCCGAAGCAATTGAAGAGGTAGCAGAAGAAGTTCACGACCTGATACGCGACGAACACATGCCACGGAAGGATCACGCTGCGAATAGGTTAGCGGTCAAATTTCAGCCCAGGGATTTATACGAGATTCCTTACAAGTCAGGATGGGCCAGCTGCCAACAACCGCAAAGGGCGCTCCCAAGCCCGGCCGCCACGCTCGCGGAGGTGAAGATCGAGCCCGTCCAGGCGAACCAGCCGGTAAGGTAGGACGCGAAGTTCGCGTACTTCTTCGGCGCCAGCTCACTCGCCCAGAAATACTGGCCGCCGGCGTTCGGCATCGCGCTTGCCAGCTCCGACAGGGAGATGGCGACGCAGCTGGAGACCAGCCCGATGATCATGATGCCGTAGATGATGAGCAGCGGTCCGCCGGAGTTGATTCCGGTCACCATGGCTGCAGAGATACCGAACCAGGAGTTGGTGAGGGAGAAGCCGACGCCGAGGACGGACCAGACGGAGAAATTGCGCTTCATGTCTTGGGTGTAGCCCATCGCCGCCAGCTTCATGGCATCCTCGTCGACGAACCCGGTATCATAGTTCGAGGGATTCTCCGGATTCTCCGGGGAGGTGGCGACGCCGGTGGCCTCGATGGTCTTTTCTTTCGTCTCCATTGCGAACGGTGTTGGCGTTCTACGCCAATGGATTGATTCCGGACAGTATGCGGTTCTGGGCTCGAATGTCGTCTCGAATATCGTCTAATGTATGAGGTAGGACCGCAGAGATATATCCAAAGAGGGTGTAGAATAGAGATATCCCACTATATCATATCTCAGAAGTGTGAGATGTTTTCGATGATAAGATCAACTGCGCATGGTGCCTTGAGTAGTACCAGTGCGTAGGGTGCTGGGCGGCGAATGCTACTGGTAGCAGAGGTTATCGATATGGTTTGCTACTGGAAAGCGCGCGGTCCACAAGCGCTAAAGACGCAACAATATCAGTCTACAACAGTAGATAAGAGGTCGTTCACGGTCAGAGAGGGACAGAGGGTGAATGGCAGGTTGTCGATCACAGCAGGATTGTCGAGGCGAGCTGTGGGACGTAAGGTATATACTCCCAGCTGCAAAATATTCAAGGGACCGCAAAATATACTGGTTCCTGTCATGTCAAAAGTCTCAAAGTCTGAACGCATCAACCCACCCTACCCAGTAATTCTCTTAATACTATAGTAGTTCCCAGTTCCGCCACGGGCTCGGGAGCGCGGTAGCTTAGGCTGAATCGGGCGTGGCGTGGTGGTAGTTTGATCATTTGTTGGTGCGATATGAGTTGGAGGTTCGCAACTTGCTAGACATACAAGACGACGACGGAGCAAAAAACCGCATTTTGCGTCTGATCAACCTCCGATCCAAGCCTTTTTTGACGTAATTACTAGGTTCTCGACTAGGAAGTTACTCCACGTCGTTGGAAGCGGGAGCCAGCCACAAATCCCACCACCAGTCCGAGATAGGTTCATGCAGGTGCTAGGGAGGGGGCGGATGGCTGGCCTAGTGGCCAATTGAAAAGGCAGGCCCTCGCCGAAAGCAACAGAGGACAGGGGAACTGATTGAAGGATTCCGAAACATTCTGCAATCGATTGACGTAGGGGAATGATATGTAACTACGGAATACCTATCGTCAACTGATCTATCCGACCATCCCCACCACCTGGTGACCTGAGACTTTCGAATGCATGTCGTCCAGGATAAGGGGAGTTGGACTTACGCGATTAGCAAGATGTAACTATCGTACATGAGTTCCGACGAATGGACAAAAGGTTGAATATTGAAGCTACCCAAGAAAGGAGGGTCGTCTGATCTCTGCGTGTAAAATGCTGTCCGGTTCGAATCGCATGCCCAATTGCACATACATTCGAATTCCCACCCCTTCTTGTCCTTGCAGCATCCACACCCGAATATCCTGTAATACTTATGGACGGTTGAGCCCAAATCGGCCACTCCGACTCCAGTGACGGCGGTCACGGCGCTACAACTGCGAGGGATTATCTTAGCTGGATAGCTTCTTGTGATTCCCTGCTTCGAGATGGCTCGATTCTGGAGTCTGGCCTCCCGAATCCTAACGAAGCTCTCGCTTCCCCTCCTTACCCTTAGAAGCAGCATACATATCAATATTGCTCCAACACGGCAATTCCGCCTAATGAATCCAGACTTCCCGATTTCTCGATGATGATATCATGAGGATCATAGTTCCACCGTTGAAAAAACGCCGAACAACGGGCACGAAGAGGGGCGGGCTAGGGAAGTGGGTTGGCGTCAGAGATTTTAATTTCTAAATTTTATCTGATGCCTGTCGCGTCAGTCAAAGTCCAAAGTCCAAACGATCGCTCGATGCCCGTCAAACCGTCAACCGCCGTCAACGCGCCAATGCGGAACTGCCAATTATCATTGACCAAGCCCTATGGCTGTTGTGGGCCCGTAGTTCAACCCATCTCGATTCTCAGATTTCGTCGATTGGTCGGACGGCGCAAAGTCGCTCGCTGCTGTAGAGTCATCGGGAATTCGGGATACATGTAACTACAAGCTCTGTGAGCATGGGGTGCGAGTCAACGGCCGAGTACTGTTTATATAGGTACCTTGACATTAATCGGTTAAGTAAATGCCAATAAGTACTGTGAGGGTACTCAGCAGGGTCATCCTACCTCGATTCAGTCACAGTTCGCGAAAGATGTGCAACTCAGAAGTACATCCAGGATTTATACGTCATCGGTAGATCAGAGTGTATCGCATGCCTCAGAGACCAAAGCCGATGCCGACATGCATTCCTTCGCCTTGATCGATCTTCAACTTAATTTCGCCATCGATACTTGTTGGGACAGTTCGACGGCACGGTTTTTATTCCCATCGTGAACAATCGGGAGGCTCCAAGCGCAGCCAGTCCACAATCCGTCCAACCATCGGGGTCCAAACGGGCCATGTCTCACGAACCCGACTAGGGGTGTTCCCGATACGATATCGTCACGATCTTGCCATATCGGTTATCGTATCGGTGAGGAAGAATCCCGCCGATTTATATCGGCCAATCGTATCCGCAGAGACACGGCGAATGCGAATAAATATCGGCAAGATCGTCGCCGATACGATTATCGTCTCCGATATTGGCGCTAAATCATGAGTTCGTCCTAATTTGGTATTCTCTCCTGTATATCTTCTCGCAGCGACGGTAATAATGTCTATTACGCGCAATA
>NW_022985075.1:665120-806546 GCF_010015585.1 Eremomyces bilateralis CBS 781.70
AATGCCCGTAACAATGAAGTTATGGCCTCAGAATTGTTCCATACCTTGAACGAAAAATGTGGCGCAGAGACGCTCCCAAACGGGCTTCTATTCCGCGGAGTGGACAGCTACATCCGCTGCCTGGCCCATATTTTGAACTTAATCGTTCAAGATATCCTTCGCGCCTTGAAATCAGGAAGCGTGGAAGAGGCATACACCATCTGTGATAGCTTATACGCTGGGGGATCTATATCGAGTCAGACAGCATTGTCTAAGCTCCGCATTCTCGCTCTCTGGATTGACCGGAGCCCACAGAGACGGCAGAAATGGAAAGAAGTCTGTCAATTCATGAATCTCTCGGAAAAATTCATTGAATATGATGTAGAGACTCGTTGGAACTCTACCTATCGAATGTTAGATGACGGGTTAAAAGCAAAGGCTCAGATCAATCGATACCTAGCCCTACAGACGGAGATACCTTCCTTTACCACCGAGGAATGGCAGCACCTGTCTCAGATTCATCAAGTACTGAGCAAGTTCAACGAGCTCACCCTGTTCGTATCAGAGCGAAAGCCACAGATCAGCCTTACCGTCCCACTCTATTATGAGCTACATGATTTACTCAATGAGGGGTCTGAAGCTCAGGGAGTCTTTTCGGGATTAGATCGTGATATTGCCCAAGCAATCAAGGAAGGAATGAAGAAATACGAGAAATACTACACCTTTATGGATGAATCAGATACCTACTACACTGCTCTGATTCTAGATCCTCGGGTGAAAGGAGACCTAATCCTCAATGAATTAGAGGATAAAGAGGCTGGGAATCTAATATTAAGAGCTGTCCGTAACAGTCTTCATCAGAAATATCCACTTCGGAACCGCGAATCGCCTAGAACGGTATTACAGCAGTCGGCATCGGAAATCAAGACGGTAGAATCCCGAATGCTCCAACGGCTACAGCCTCAAGCGGTGCCCCTTCTGTCCGATATTGATCGGTACTTTGACAGTCCTCGAGTTAGCAATATTGATACTACAGATCCGAATTGGCTTTGTAACTGGTGGCGAGTACACAAGGATGAACTGCCTCAAATGGCAGCAGCAGCAAGAGAGTATCTACCAATTCCATCGTCAGAGATGTCAGTGGAACGATTATTCAATGCGGCAAGAGATATATTAGGTATCCGGAGATATTCGATGAAGGGTGAAACAATGCGGATGTTGATGTTGATAAATGATCCCTATGCAAAGCCCTAGAATTCCAGCAGCCAAGTTATCCAAAAATCTTTATAGAAATCAGATTGAAGCTAGTCCTAATGAAGTAGTTTACCGATTCACCGATTTCGCCGATATTGACAAAATTTAACGGATAAAATATCGGTAGAATAGAAAGCTGCCGATATGAATCGGCGAATCGTATCCGCAAACCTGAAAGGTTGACGATATCGTATCCGTGCCGATATCGTATCCGCAAAATCGGGAAATCCGCCAATCGGGAACAGCCCTAAACCCGACCAAAAGATCTGTCCGCTCTTATCCCAAGCGTCATGATATCGCATCAATGGTTCCCTCCCCTTTGTTACCCCATCCTCAGCGACAAGCTCGCAGATCGAAGCCTATATTGCAGGGTTATCGCGCTGGATCAAGCGCGAGACTCCGGGACGCCTCCCCTCCGTATCTGCACGGGAACGCCCAGATCTCGTGTGCGACCCACGGTGCGGGTAGCCGGGTGGTTGGCGTGCCACGACATAAGGCATGGCTTTCTTTCGAGAAAGTTCGCGGGTTCGGCGGATGGGATGGCTGGGATGGGGTGTTTGGAGAGCGGTTCGACCAATCGTAGAGGTAAGTGTGGGATTCGGATGGAGGTCGTGGTTCGCATTTCAATGTTATTTGAGGGGTCTGGAGAGTATATATTCTCGTCGTCATCCGTGAGGTTCAAGTATCAAACGACTTTCTGGTCAGCGGACGACGGAATTGGACTTCTTTGATATACCGTTGTTTGCCGTCTCACTCATATTGGGAGTCTACTATAACGTGGAAATTAGTATGTCAGCGCATGAGAGGAGCACTTCTAGCTTTTTGCAAGTTTCGCTCAGTCCAGCACTATTACTCTAACCGGGCCATAATGACCTGGCATTAGCTGTGACAGGATCAACTTGGAATCTCCTTGACATATGTTGTCTAGCCGAACGCTCAAGCAGAAGTAACCCATGATCTGATACTCATTTTTGGAAACGAGGGCCAGCGTAACCACGCTTGACGTTGCCGAGACACGCCTCTCGCGATGGCGATGGAAAGATTGAAACAAGACCATGAAATTACGGCCCACCCGAATGCATTAACCCTGGAAGGCCGCGAGCTACGGGAACGATCTGTCTATCACGAATATATACCTAATACAGTGATGTCGAAAGCATCCATCCCATTAACCCTCCGTACAATCAGATCCATTCCGAACTTCGTTCACTCGCTCCAATTGATGTTCCTCATAGCATGACTACGTTGCCTTGTCGTGATAGCAGAGCTCGGGCAACGATCCAGCTAAAGTGAGTGACGAAAACGGAGGCAGAGATTGGCATGGAGTCGAACCGCCTCGAACTTTGAGCCGACGAATCGCATTATGAACCATGAGAAGCTCCCTCACCCCATCCGCAAACGCAAGGCAATAAATGAGAAGGGAAGAGACAGACCGGATGAAGGATTTGGAGGATGCGAATGATTTCAAGCACATAACGCCTGACCCACGACCGAAAGTAGCCATACCGTCCGAACCAAGCCCTTCGTGCAGCAGCTGTGTTGGACATGACATCTGAAATCTATTTTGACTCGAATATCGCTGACGATCCTTTTTCGGGTAGGGAAGGTCGAAGGCAGATGGCGAGTCACCGTTGCGCCAACCGATCCCATATTATATCATCATACGGACTGAGAATGTTATGCCACGCCAGGGGATCATCTCTACAGACAGGTTCCCGTCTATTGGTGTTGAGGGTGGGTTGGCATCCGATTCTGAGGTAGCCCTGCGTATGAGCCGCCGGCCTGCTGTTGTTGCTGCAAGTATGTCTGATACTGGAGCGCTTGTTCTGGTGTCAGGCCATATGGGGTCGGTGGCATACCACCGCCGGGGGGCATCCCGCCTCGAGCTTGCGGGTGGGTTTCCTCGGGAGACTCGACCGGCGGTTCGCCGTTGATGTCGTTATCGTTGGCACTGGTGGGCTCGGGCGCGTTGAGGCAAGCCTGATCCGATGGTCAGTTACAGGGAACCCAAAGACATCGAGCGGACGCAAGGGAACATACCTGAATGAGGTTCTTGCCTTCGGGCTTGGTGACGAGAGGTTGAAGCTTGGGAGTCGTGAACGTGTAGACTAGACCGGTCTCGGAGACGACGAGCAGTAGCACCTGCGTTCCGGTAAGGACGGACAATTCGTACGCCTAGCGGAGTAATGGTTAGCATGTACATTTGAAAGCCGACGACGAAGACGTGGAAGACACGCGCCGACGCGGTGTTACTCGACGGGGTTCCAAGCGACGTTGCGCGACGGGCAACCGATGCAGGTCCGTACCTTCTTCATGATGCCAGCCTTTCGCTTGGAAAAGGTGATGTGCCTTCGCGACTTGTCCTGGATGAACTTAATTTCAATTTTGCGTCGCTCACGGCCCGGCTTGTCATCATCATCGTCATCGTCGTCCACGTTGCTGGGTCGCGGTCGCTTGGTGCCGCGATTTGCATCGGCTCCCAATGCACCATTGCCATTGCCGACACCAGTGTCATCGACAGCCGACTCAGAAAGCTTCTGGTCGTGATCGGTGATTTCGGTTGCCATTTTGGGAGATGAGTGGGCGGTTGCTCTGCAAAATGGATGCTTTAGGAACTGTGTTTTGTCTTAACTCTTTGCGGTCGAGTGTGGCCCTATGTGGGGATTACCTGTTTGGAGAGGAGGGTAACCGAAGAGAGGAAAGGCGGTCGGGGGCAGTTTGGGGGGGTACGGGCAGTGGATGCGGCCGACCGAGGGAGAGGGCTGAGAAAATGGGCTGGCGTCCGTCAAGTCGGAAGCGAATGAAAAAGCTGCGAGCGTAAGAACCGAGCAAATCAGAGATCAGAAACACGCTGTGCAGCAGTGCAGGTAGGTGTGCCAGCTCCTAGAGAAGAGTCGGATAAGGATGCGAGCTGGATGAATCGGGGCAAGTGACAAAGAGGAATGAGGAGATGTTTTGGGGCTGGCCTGGTGAAGGAAGACAGGCGATAAGGCACACGCCGAGAGCTTGAGCAGTGAGAGTGAGTAGTGAGCAGTGAGAGCCCTGAGACACGGGGACGGGGAAAACCACATGCACCAGTCCACGGTCCATCCACCACAGCAGATGAGGAGACTAGACTTCAGTGCTGATGCATCAGAAAGATGAAACCGATGGATGGATCCGATGAGTGGCGGGCACCAAGACTGTTGTGGCACGCAAGGGATGCAGATGGGCGGGGTGATGAGCCAAAGATTCTGGTTCTTTGCATGGAATAACAATTGCACACCCCTTGCCGATCATACCGATCATACATGATGTGTGTTTCTGGTGCAATTGTCTCCAATAGCCAAAAGGCGCATGCGTGGAGGTGAAGCCTGAAGGGGTAAAGAAGAGGTCTAGTCTTGGTGGGTGATGACGGGACAGTCAAGCTCCATTAGAGTAGATGGATATGAGTGATAGGAAATCCGGAATAATATGAGGCACGTACCCGAAGATTGGTGCACCTTGTGACAGGAGCACTTCTAACTCAGCTGGAGGAAGTAGTCGAGAGTCGATGTGTGAATGCCTTGAGAGGTTTGTCTTGTTGCGAGTGCTTGATAATTCCCTCGATGGTCGATGCAGTGATGGGTGATGTCCCTGTGGTGGAGGGAAGAATGAGGGGGTTGAAACGTGAAAGAAGGGAGAAACGAGAAAGGACTGAAGCTTGGCTTCTTCGGGCGGAATTTAACGCTGAGAAGAGCAAGGCCAGGATTCAGCACAAGCCAACAGGAGGGAACTTGCACCGAGGGGGGAAGAAACGATACCGTGCTTGCCTACTCTAGTGCTGTGACAGACAAGGAGGGAAAGCGCCGAATTTCGTTGGGGGCCGCTGGTTACACACGGGTTGGTGGTACTATGCATGTGATTGGATCACTTTTAGATGCCTTAGGTCCTGATCCATGCCTTAACACTGCGCGATCGCGTTTTCTCAGCAACTGGCAGCAACAGGGGGGAGTCAAGTCCATAATTCTACAACGCTCGGGCATCATGGCATCTTACCATTGGGTGAATATCGATGATGATTGGCTTGGTGGTCTTAGTGTGCCGCGTCTTCATAACATTTCATTGGTCTATATCTGCCGCCCATGTTGCATTCAGATTTCAGTTGCAGGCAAGTGCGACGACTCGATTACCAAATACCCACTCTTTGCACCCTCTCCTCCCTGTCTCCCGTCGCATTGTGCCGAGTGCCCGAGACACCCCAAATCCTCCCTTCGGCCCGCGCACCACCAATCCATTCCACTACACCGACTCAGCGATAGCGCGACCCTTCTATTTCCCGATTTGACTGCTGAAGAATATTCTCTCAGGAATCATCCTATAGATGAGTGGAACATCATTCCTGCATTCGATTGCATCGTGAACTGCGAAGCATGAGTAAGGAAGTCAAGGATGACCGTGGGACAGTCTCAGCTTTTAAGGGAGGGAAGGGCCGAGTCTGTCGGGAGTTGCTTCAGGAGCTGCCTTTTTTGGCCTAGCGCATCTTACACCATCTACTCTCCCTCTCATTCACACATGTCACGTGCAACCATCCTTCTCGACCCTTGTTCAAGCCCTTTGCTCACTCATACAGCTCCTCTTTACCCACCACTCCATCATGATGCGGAGACGACACGATAGGGGGAGTATCTGCTGCTTGCTGTAGAATTCGGGGTTTCTAAAACCTTCGTGAGAGAATCTTTGAGCTGTACAATGACGGTTTGAGCCAGTTCGCTCTTGGAATGACTCGCCTCAAACTTTGCCTCACGGTGATTCCTGGAGCAGTCTTGAAACGCGATACGTCTTGCCGAACACCAAACCTCATCAGAAGAGGCGTAAGAAATGGTGTCTCTATCATACCATTTCGCCTTGCGGCGCCTTGGTGAACATTGCAACGGCAGAGTCCTTTTCTCTCTCTCTCTCTCCTATGTCTCTCTACCTCCTCGATGTTTATGTCCTTTATTGCTTGATTCTTCTATCAACTCGCCGCAATCCGACGCAGGCGCTCGTGCGGTGAGACTTTTCGGTGACTCTATATATTTCTACTCCCTTTTCCATTTCTTGTCGTTCGCTACATTCGAATTCCCCTTTGCGTACTGCGGTCGTAGATCGACTGTCGGGTAGAACGAACCTTCAAACCATACCATCACCGCACCGATCCTGCGAGCAACTCACGCACAATGACGAACACGCTGAGACTTACGTACTTGGCCCACGAGGCGCTTTTCCTAGGAGGAGGAGTTCTCATCTTGGTCTTCTCGCTGGTCAGCAAAGGCCAGGCCGGGGCCGGGTCCACGTCGACCGTGGCCACCGTTGCGCAGCACGTGCTGCTCGACCAGTGTCCTTTAATAGGTATGCCGATTCCAAGTCGATTCCCGCCATCAACGGCGAGCATGAGATGGATGCGCTTCTCTCCTTCAATTTTTTGGTCTTGGGGAAGGCGTGGCACATGCTGACCTTTCCTTCACGGGCATAGGTGGAATGGTGAATGCCATCCTCATCTTCATCGTCTTCCTCATCGGACTGCCGGCCATGGTCATGCCCAGCAGTACGACATGGCTACGGGTACACGCGGGGGGCATCATCCTCTGTGCCATCTTCACCTTGATCCTGGGGCTGTTCATCTGGTTCGATACCCTGACGACGAGGTCGAAGTTAGAATTCATCTGGGGCAAGGAGACGCCGCAAGTCCAGAGCTTGTTGCAGCAACGGGTAGGTTTCTTGGACGGCCGTGGCTTTTGGAAGCCTGATTCCCTAGAGTATGCTAACCGCAATCGTTTAGTTCAATTGCTGCGGCTACACGAACTCGACATCCCCGCCGTTCATTCAGGACAGCGTCTGTCCGAATGCGTTTATCGCGGCGCAGAAGCAAGGTTGTGTGGCGGACTTCAGCAACTTTGCCAACGGGTACCTTGATATCATCTTCACGGCGGCTTTTGGCCTAGTTGGTACGCTTTCCATGTCCGGAACATCCCAATGTCATAGAGTCTAACCACATCGCAGCTCTGGACGCGCTGCTCGTCCTATGTGTTGCATGCCTCGTCAAGTGGCGCAGGGAACAGGAACGATATAGGCATATCGATGAGAAGGTGGGGTTCGGGGGTCTGTGACCGAAGGAAGACTGGAGAACAATCAATCGAGACCTAGACACTTGTTGGGAAACTCTTCAATATTTTGGTTTCGCACTAGTTCCATGGGTTTTACGTAACCTCTCATAAATATACGGTGTCGATGACCTATACTCTATTCATATATGGCGTTATTCCGAAGCCAACCACTTTCTGGATCAGTAGTGAACGACCCGAATCCCCGTAACTCCACGCCATACCGAGAAGCATTGCTATCCATACGCTAGGATATTCGTCGTCATCAGGATTCCATCTCCATCCGCAGTTGGTCATCGAGCGCCGCCTGGGTCTCGGACGATCTTGGGTCATTTTCCGCCCTAGCCTCGGCGTTGTCTTCCCTTGCTTTCGACCCCTTCTGCTCCTCCAGCCACGCTTCCATCGCCCTCTTCTGCTTCTCCTCCTCCGCCGAGCGGTCCTCGAACCACACCCGTTTCTTCCGCTCCTTGGTCCGCACTGCATGCTCGACGCGGAGCTGCCAGCGACTCAGTGTCCCGTACACTTCCATGCGGGCGAGATCTTGCGGGCCGGCATAGTCCAGTCGCGCGCTGATGCGGTTGATGGAGTCGGAGAGCGCGGCGGCTGACGCGTTGAAGGTGGATTCGCTGCCCGGGTCGGTCGAGGGACGAGTACCTCGCTTCGGCGAGCTGGGGGTTATAACGGGAAGTGGGAGTGGTGCTTTTAGGGATGTTGTTCCGTTTGATGGTGCGCCTGCAGCGCTTGGAAGCCGCCATGCGGGAAAGAGGAGCGACGAGAATCCGCTGTCGAGAGCGGTGTCGAGAAGGAATACGCGAGCTCGCATCATGACGTAGTCCGCGTGCGGCTGGTACATATATTCGGGGGAGGTGCGGAGGTGCCGAATGACGGTGTCCATGAGGATCGGGTTGGTGAGGTCGGCGTCTAGATACTCCGCCGAGGTCAGTCCGAAACTCAGCGCGAGTCGTCGTCGGAGACGATGTAAGATAGGAGTTTGTGACGGTAGGACTTGGATTAGTTTGGCCTGTAGTAATGTATTCGTGGTGGTATTGAAGATGATCTCGGAAACGCCGAGGATCTATTAAAGATTAGTTCGGCTCGTCACAGCAGTCGAGGACCTGATACGAACATATTCGGGCTCGGGGACTTCGATGTTGCTGAACAAAGTAGATAGTGCTACGTTGACCAGTCGAGAAATTTCACAGTCGAGTGACACGGTATCATCTAAGGACATGCGCATCAATATCACAATGATGAAACCTCGGAGATGGTCTGATAGGCCGGAGGCACTGTACTGGAGGAGCCGCAGGATCCATGATAGCCCACGAGAGAGCGTACACTCGGGAATCTCTTTCGGACTCTTAGGCTCAGGAACCAGTTGGTGGTCGAAATCCAACGCCCACTGGCCGGCTCCGACACCCCGAAGTAACTCTTTCAGTCGAGAAGAAGTGAGCACGTCATTCATGGGAGCGGTTTGAAGTACTTTCAAGTAACTCGACGCCAAGTCATCCCGAGGATCGCAGCTCAAGTATTCGAGCATATACACATACACCTCGTCGGGTAGCGAATGTCGTGAAGCCATGCGTTCGACGAAGCCCGTGATGAAGGCATCGTCTCGCTTTGGGGGGGTTTGGAAGACGCGAGCCCATATACTATTCGAATCAGACAGCTTGGGGAATGGTGGAGAAGGTCGCGATTCGTGCTTCTCCTGAAAGAAGTGCCAACATGGATCTTGCTGTAGGGCGTTGGTACGCTTAACGGCCTTCTCCAGTCGCTCGACCTCATCGCTTTCCTCCCCATCCAGGGCCAAGGCAATCGTCTTGGTGTCGAGTCGCGATGATCGATGTCTTTTGGGCCTCGTTTCGGAGTCGTCGGAATCGGTTGGGGCATCGAGTATTGCTTTGATCCTGGCTATCTCTTCCTCTCTCTTGGCGTCTGTTTGGGCGGACTTAACCAGAGAGGCAAGCGAAAACTTCGGCTTCTCGATTGCTTTCGGCGCATTGCGTTGGCGGAGGGTCTTGGTCGCGCTCGTGGACGATCGGAAAACGCGGTCGGTTGGACTCTTTGGGGATAGCTTCTCTCGGGACTTGATGGAGGTGCGGCCCGATTGCTTGTTAAACGTGTGGTATAGCTCTACCAGATCAGCTAGTGATGAATCGGAATCTTCGTCGCTATCTGAGGGTCGAATGATTTCCACGCCGTTCCTTATCGCACGTTTTGACGATGTGGTCGAGGCGAAGGAGCGGTTCGGAGCCGACGACGATGGAGCTCCCGTGCCGGGAGAGGTGGTCATGTCATTCATGCTGGAAGACGCTGGCGATAAGGATGTTTGTATGGGAGAGAGGGGAGAAGTGGGATCTATCGCATCTCTGGCCGATCCTCGCTCCGCTGTTGGGGAGCGTATCGAGAGCGAAACTGGGCGAAAGGAGCTCTGAGTGGTGGATGCATTCGATCGGGAGGTCGAGGACCGCTTTGTACCATCGTTGACTTCTGGCGTGTCTTAACTTAGTCGGTAGCGTTCAATATATCAGGGAGAGCATTGAGCAGTAAGTGCGGCAAGTTGGAACTTATCGAATAAAGAACAAAGAACAGCTGAGCATACCTAACGAGGGGGGTCGAGCATCTTCTTTGGATGATGGTTTGAAGAAGCGGGTAATGTTGGACTGGCTGGATAGCGGAGGCATTAGCCCAGGGACGTGGCGAAGATGGGTGGTATGGTATGGCCAGTCGTTTCGTCCAGTTTACTGCTTCACACCAGTTCCAATTTGGGGTTGTTAAACTTGTGTCGAATACAGCAGAGGGTCGGTTTTCTGGATGAAGTATTTCCACCTTGTTGTTTGACACAATAATCATGAACGCCAAGTCGCCCACACGTTGAAAAGCTCGCGTTGAACGCGAAGGACAGCACGCTATCACGTGATACATCACTGCTATTTCATCTGTCCTCTCATACTTAGCATAGCAGATGGACTGGATCTCCATAGACCCAGTCCATCCGTGATCTGTCTTGTTACGTCCGTACGTATGTCCAATTGTCCATATCTCCAGGAGCACAACGTCTTGATATATCTCTAGGAGCAGAGGAAGTCATATCAATCTTAAATCCCCTTGAATTCCTGATCAGATGTCCCCTGCCCAAGCCTGTCCATGCCTGCCCAAGTTCCCAACCAGGCATGAATCATAGGGTATTTATCGGATCTCAGATAGACCACCATGTGCCCAAGTCGCAAAAGCCACGAAGCATTCAGGAGTCGGGCGCGGTATTAATTGCTGTACGTTCCATCCAGGCAAGGAACTGGGCACTTAATTCGGCGTAACCCTCGCAAATCAATCACGTCAGGCAATGGGGAGTGCGAACAACAGCCCCAAACCCCAAGAGGCCAAGTCTCATGCTTGATGCTAGATATACTGTTTAACTGTGTTCAGGAGTCAACCGAGTTATTAATCCCTTAATCTGGCAGAAATGGTCCAAGTCTCTTATTTAGTCTCCAAGAGCCTGGCGTGTTTTAATCTGGAATGCTTGGGCTTCTAGCGGGCGGTGGGGGATCAACAGCAAACCACAGCAACCCCGGCGCAGAGCGGAAAGCGTCAGCGAGTCACCGAAATCTAGGGAATCCTTAATGCGGGGGACGTGCTCCGAGAGGACCGAAACTGCGGTGCCAATTAATGGTGTGCGGGCTGCAGGTTTGTAATTCGGAATACAGTCTACAGAAGACAGAGCTCGAGCGGAATCCTCAATGTCCTGCATGCAATGATGCAAGCCTCAGCCTCTTTCACAAGAACGACACTGCCTTCAAGGTCGCAAAATGGTGTGTCAGCGCTGACACACAGATTTGAGGTTTTCATTCCTGTAGGCTGTAGCTGGATTCAGGCTTGCGGAAGATACCAAGTTTCATAAATTGATTTGGTGGATGTAGTATGAACCACGAGAGAGTGGACCCCGGATGTGGACGGCATCGCTATTATTATGCCGTTCGGACGCGGTGGAATCTGCACCGTGGAAACTAGAAAGGCGGCAAAATCGAAGGAAAGCCGCCATAAACACACATCAATCCTCAGCTCCTTCTGATGCGTCGCGATGATCTACACTTCGAGAAATTGTTTCGAGGGAAGCTGACAGTTAAATGTCAAAGCCATTGAGGCTCAGCGACCAAATGGGGGCCATTATCGTCACTACATATTGTATTGACTTGACTGGGAGGATCGGCGTGGATTGAGCTTAGACGTTCCTTACCCTTCGTCCTAATTTCCCGCCAGAGGCCCAGAGCATGTTAGTTAAGGAGAGGGCTATTCTAAATATTCTTCAATAATGTATCTTGGATGACGCGTATTAAGCACTGGGAAGACTTGACAGGTCCATTATTTGGTTGCGCTTCCTTTTCGTTCATCCCGCTGATGCTTGGTTCTTGAACTCTTCCCATTGTAACTGGTACGGCCGTGAAATGTGAATAGGATAAGCAGCACTACCCACTACCCAGTAGGTATTTCGTATTCCGTCTGCATGACCTGCCATGTAAGCTGTCATGGAATTATAAATACATAGTAAGCTATACGGAAGAGGTAGATGACAGTTAAATCAATCATCCCCTCCTAAGCCTCCTTACTCTCTACATGCAACAGCACCACCACCACCACCATTGTCCTCATCATCATCCTCATCATTATCATCATCACCATCACCACCAGTATCACCACCATCCTCACCATCCGCGAGATATCCCCGTGTGGGTTCAGGGTCGTCTTTCAGGGTCGACTGGGTGTCGCTCGTCCACTCGGGAGTTAAAGCCGAAGGGCCCGAAAGGACCGTTTACGCCCATTCTGCCGTTCAATCCGCCAGCAAAGTGGGCTCTACTGTGCTTCTCTCCGGGAGTCCCCTGGCCCTGAAGTTGGCGTCTCGATTTGGTTGGTCAGCACGTCAAGACTCAAGACTCCAGAGCCACCAGAGAGAAAGTTCCGCAACTTTTCGCCCGCCCAGACACTTTCTCTCCCTCCCTACTCCCTAATCCTCCTCAGACCTTTACTCCTCTCACCTCTACTCTTAATCTGCACTCCATAGTAATTACATGTCCTTACTGTACAAAGTTGCCAGCACGACCTTAACATCTTCACCCTCCCTACGATCTTCTTCCTCCCTCCCACCCCTCCAAATCGGCCACCTTCGCTCCAATCTATATCTTCCGGCTTCTTGTTTCCTCTATTGTCTTTGCGTCGTCGTGAATCATTCCCTCTCCATTGTCCTCGCCCGTATCAGCGTCACGCCCCCCTTGCATCGATGCCCATTCGCGACGGCCTTTCTTCCGACTTCATTTCTGTACCTATCGACTTCGTCTTGTCTTCAATCTCGGCGCCATCCGAGTCCGTGAATTCCACCGCAATTTTTAATTTGAAAGTCCATACCTGTCACCCGACCACATCGAACTCGACGAGCGGAAACTGCCAATTGCTGCGCCAATCAGGCTCCCGGCTGCGGCCGGCTTCATCACACGCCTCCACAGAGCAAAGGGGACTGAACGCTCGCCGTTCGATCGAGCGCCGCCCACACCATGGCACAGGACGAAAATGTGCAGAGTAACGTGTCAGAATCGACCAAGCGGTTAAGATGGGCCACAAAACGGACGGGTGGAAAGGCGGGCGATCGAAAACGGAAGTCCATTATGGATCGACTCCATCGGCGAACAGCTTCGAACGATACGAAATCGAACTTCAAACGAGATAGCAATACTACTGACGGCCCTGATGACTTAATGAAACCCGAAGAACCCGAACCGGAGGAAGAAGGCCCCGGGCGACGCATCTTCTTCAACCTCCCTCTTCCGCCAGAGGCTCGCGATGAGGACGGTCATCCCACCCAGCATTATGCAAGAAATAAAATACGCACTTCGAAATACACCCCGATCAGCTTTATACCCAAGAACCTGTGGTTCCAATTCCACAACATCGCAAATATCTATTTCCTCTTCAGCATCATTCTCGGGGTATGTTCCAACCGGAAGGAAGAAACGATTGGGTGCTAACAATTGTGTCCAGGCTTTCCCGATATTCGGCGTCGTCGACCCTGCCTTGAACGCCGTCCCTTTGATCGTCATTTTGACTCTTACCGCACTCAAAGATGCGATTGAAGATTGGGGCCGAACCGTCTTGGATAACCAATTGAACAATGCGCCGGTGTATAAACTTGCCGGCTTCAGCAATGTCAATACTGCTGAAGACCAGATATCACTGTGGCGTCGATTCAAGAAAGCAAATACAAGAGCCGTTTTGCTGGTGTGGCGGCTGTGGACGAACCGCGACCAGAAAAAGATAGGACGCGGGAAAACTGCTGACAATGAGCCAAGGCCATCTATTGGCGATCGCAGACAGTCCGTAATGACGCAACGCACGTCATTTCTCTCGACAAGGAGCGGACATGATGACATTCAGATGACCCCCGTTCAGACACCCCCTCTGGGTGCCGTTTCCTCCGCTGCAACCGACGAAAAGCACGGGGCTGGCTTCCTTGACGTCGCTAGTCAAGATCCCGACGGTGTGAAGCCGCCCGGCATTTATAAGAAGGTCCACGGAAGTGTGATCAATCCGTTCAAAGAGGCTCCGGAAAATGCCCGGTTCAAGCAGGACGCATGGAAAAACGTCCAAGTGGGCGATTATGTCCGACTCTTTAGCAACCAGGAAATCCCGGCAGACGTCGTCATCCTATCGACGTCGGAGAAAGATGGCGCATGCTACGTCGAAACGAAGAACTTGGACGGAGAGACCAATTTGAAAGTCCGCCAGTCGTTGCACTGCGGCCGCCAGATCAAGCATGCTCGGGATTGTGAGAAGGCCGAGTTCGTGATCGAAAGCGAACCTCCCCATGCGAACTTGTACGTCTACAACGCCGTGGCTCGATGGAACCAGCGCGATCCAAAGAATGAGCAAGCGCCGGGCGTCGAGATGGCGGAGCCCATCACCGCCAACAACCTCCTCCTTCGAGGCTGTATCCTGCGGAACACCGAATGGGCCCTCGGCGTAGTTATCTTCACCGGCCAGGAAACCAAAATCATGCTGAACTCCGGAATCACCCCGAGCAAGCGAGCGAAGTTGTCCAAAGACCTGAATTGGTACGTCCTGTACAACTTCGTGATCCTGTTCTGCATGTGCCTCATAGCAGGCATCTACTCGAGCGTCTCGTGGGCCCAGGGCAGGACGTCGGCCAACCACTTCGAATATGGGAACTACGGTGGCACCGCGACCCTGAATGGTCTCATCACATTCTGTGCTGGTATTATCCTGTTCCAAAATTTGGTCCCCATCTCGCTCTACATCACGCTGGAAATCGTTCGGACCCTTCAGGCCTTCTTCATCTATTCGGACGTACTCATGTACTACGAGCCCATCGACTACCCATGCACGCCCAAAACGTGGAATATATCCGACGATGTTGGCCAAATCGAGTACATCTTTTCCGACAAGACCGGCACCCTGACCCAGAACGTTATGGAGTTCAAGAAGTGCACCATCAACGGAGAAGCGTATGGAGAAGCGTATACGGAGGCCATGGCTGGCATGCAGCGAAGACAGAGGATGAATGTCGAAGAAGAATCCGCGAAAGCGTTGAAACAGATTGCCGAAGACCGTGTGCGGATGTTGGAAGACATCCGCAGTATGCATCCCAATCCCTATTTGCAGGACTCCGACCTTACTTTCGTTGCGCCCGATTTCATCGAAGATCTACGAGGAGACCGTGGCGAAGCGCAGGAGGCTGCGAACAAGAAATTCATGATTGCTTTAGCCCTGTGCCACACCGTGATGGTCGATCGGATGCCGGGAGACCCTCCAACCATCGACTTCAAGGCCCAGTCTCCAGACGAGGCGGCTCTGGTCGCAACGGCAAAAGATGTTGGCTTCACCATGCTAGCGCGAACGGACGATGGCGTGATTCTCAACGTCCTTGGGGAGGAACAGAAGTACACGGTGATGAATGTTCTGGAGTTCAATTCCACCCGGAAACGGATGAGCGCCATCATCCGCATGCCCGACGATAGGATCGTTCTTTTCTGCAAAGGAGCAGATAGTATGATATATTCTCGCCTGCAACGAGGCGAGCAGGCCGAGCTTCGAAAGACCACGGCGGAGCATTTGGAGATGTTCGCGCGCGAAGGATTGCGAACGCTATGTATCGCCCAACGAGAATTGTCGGAAAGCGAGTACGGCGAATGGAATCGAGATTATGAGCTCGCTGCGGCGTCGATCGCGGACCGAGAAGACAAGCTCGAGGGGGTCTCGGACCGCATTGAGCGCGACCTGACTCTAATTGGAGGGACCGCCATCGAGGATCGACTGCAAGAAGGCGTCCCGGACGCAATCGCCCTCCTCGCCAAGGCGGGGATCAAGCTCTGGGTTCTAACGGGTGATAAGGTCGAGACTGCGATCAATATCGGATTCTCGTGCAACCTGCTGGACAATGACATGGATCTCATTGTCTTCCGAGTTGATGATGAGGATATGGACAAGGCCCGCGAGCTACTCGACCAGAACCTCAGCACGTTTGGCCTCACTGGATCGGACGAAGACCTCAAAGCTGCACAGGACGATCACGAACCCCCTCCTCCGACCCATGCCATCGTGATCGACGGCGATTCGCTGAAGCTGGTCTTGGATGAGAGCTTGCGCCAGAAGTTCCTTCTTCTGTGCAAGCAATGTCGGGCGGTCCTTTGCTGTCGTGTCAGCCCGGCTCAGAAGGCAGAGGTTGTGGGCATGGTAAAGCATGGTTTGGACTGCCTGACCCTCTCCATTGGAGACGGTGCCAACGACGTTGCGATGATTCAAGAAGCCCACGTCGGTGTCGGTATTACCGGATTGGAAGGACGGCAGGCGGCCATGTCGTCTGACTATGCCATCGGCCAGTTCCGTTTCCTGACACGCCTGGTTTTGGTCCATGGACGGTGGTCGTACCGCCGAACTGCGGAGACAATCCTCAATTTCTTCTACAAGAACATGATTTGGACGTTCACTTTGTTCTGGTACCAGATATGGGCCGCTTTCGACACCCCCAACGTCTTCGACTATACCTACATCATCCTCTTCAATCTGGCCTTCACGTCCCTGCCGGTCATCTTCCTCGGCGTCCTGGACCAAGATGTGAATGACAAGGTTTCACTGGCCGTGCCTCAGCTCTATCGGCGTGGCATTTTGCGGAAGGAATGGACATGGTGGAAGTTTTGGTAAGTGACATGTTCGTAATGCAATAGTTTGCCAATGCTAACCATGAGCAGGAGCTACATGTTCGATGGCATCATACAGTCCGTCCTTATATACTTCTCAGCGTACCTCACCTTCGCCAACACGCCGTTCGTGACGGACAATGGGTTGGACCTTGCCGACACGAAACGTCTTGGTGTCTTCATTGCCACTGTCGCGGTTCTCGTCGCCAATCTCTATGTCGCTCTCAACACTTACCGATGGGACTGGCTCTTCATCCTCATTGTGGTCATTAGTACCGTTCTCATCTTCTTCTGGACGGGGGTCTTCACGTCGGGCACGTTCTCCGGATTTTTCTACATGGGTGCCGCCCAAGTCTACGGTGCCCTGTCATTTTGGGCGCAGACCTTATTGGCGGGAGTCATGTGCCTTATCCCTCGATTCACCGTGAAATATATCCAGAAGATCTATTTCCCACGGGACGTGGACATCGTCAGGGAGAAGATTCGTCTCGGAGAATTCGAGTATCTCAAAGAAGATGATTCCTTGATCCCCGCGGAAGCTGCGGATAAAATCCCTTCACTCTCATCCTCCGAGGGAGAAGGCAAGGCTGCGAAGCAGCCGAAACCGTCCATGCCGGAAGAAGAACGACCCATCTATCCTCCGTCGGTTGCCCCCACCGCCACAACTACCAATAACCCACACAGCCAAAGTGGTAGCGATGGCACTGACTTCACCGGCCACTCACATTCACGACATCCTTCGTCGTTCGAGCGTATCCCCGCTCTGCCGGGGCATATAACCAGCGGGGCACGACTATCGCCGCGGTCGTCGATCGAACCCCAACGGCGGTCCTTCGACCGGGCGCGACAATCAATGGATCGAGTACGGCCCAGCTTCGAGGCGAGCCGCGATTTCACATCCGCGGCCTTGTTGGCTCGCATGGAGTCGAGTCAGTCCGCAGAAGAGTCGGCTGTGACGCCGACCACGAGCCACCGAATGCGCGATATCTCTGAGACGATGAAATAAAGCTGACGAATGCGCGCCATCGGTAATTAGGAGACGGGTGGTCCGTGACGCGGATGGTTGGAACGGCTGTTTCGTGCAGCAACTTAAAAATCTCGACTAGGATCGCTCTTGTTCGATCCCAAAACACCTTGGAAGTTTCTTGCTTGCAAGGTATTTATTCCGAAATATTTGCACGGCGTTTTTATAAGGGATATGCGGCTGAACGCTCGGCCTTTGCGACACACGGTCTGGTTTTGGGTTCCTTTGAAGCCTAATAGCGGTGTTTTCTGCTTGCCTCGTCTTTTCACTGCATTGTTCCGGGAGGGAGTCGTGGGACGGCTGCCGCCGCCTCAAATGAGAGGAAGTTTTAAGGGAGGGCGAAGCCGATCGAAGGTCCGAGCATGGTTGACCAAGGGGCACGACTTTATCTTGTCGGTTTTGGGACACGGTCATAGAAAGATACGTCCAGTAATTTCGTCCACTCCAGCGATTTGTCTGGAGTTGTGTACAGTACATATTTTCTATGTGAATAACAACATTGTCCTTGTATCAGCGAAAACGTAGATCTTGCATGTTTTGATTTGGTTGGAGTGACCCTTGATGTTTAATCTGTCTAGCGGTCGTATCATGATGGCTCTATTTTTTATTATAGAAAACCGGAATATCCAAAGTGAAATCCGTCGCGTACGTTCTATGCCGGTGGATGATCGTTCAAGTTATGTAGACTGATATCTTGACTCTCTCCTCGTATCCGAACTTCTTGCGGCTGCTCCTTCGTCCTCTCTGACAACACGCAGGTCGCCACCGAATTATCCGGACCTTTCACGCCGTTCGTTCCGTTGACTCCTTGGCTCTGGACGTCGTCGTCCACATCGGCCGGGATGATATCCCCCTGGCTATCGACCTGGACTCCCTGCGCCGTCATGCGCACCTCCTTCTCGCCCGCGACGCCGGCCATGACGGCCTGCTTCGCCGAGTCCATCACCTTCATCTTCCGCGTCTCGCCCCGGATGCGTTCGAGGTGCTGGAAGTAGTCGGCCGGGACTGGCGTGATGTATCGTCCGCTGAAGACGCCATCTTCGAAGTCTTGCTCCGCTCGAGGCGACAGTTCGGCGCAGGCGGAGCGGAGATCCGAGAGCTCCTGGTAGATCACCGCGTCGGCGCCAATGTGATCGGCGACGTCGAAGCGGGTACGATGGTGCGCGACGAGCTCGGTCGCGGAGGCGAGGTCGATTCCGTAGATGTGAACATTTCTACATGATTAGTTATCGTAAACGAGAGTGCGCAGGGACGAGTTTGAGAACGAACCTGATCATAGGCGCGCAGCTTGTGAAGTAAACCTTCTTTGCACCGGCCTCGCGAGCCATCTTAACAATTTCTCGGCTCGTGGTACCGCGAACAATACTATCATCCACGAGAAGCACATTCTTTCCCTCGAACTTCTTCTTCATCGGGTTCAGTTTCGCGCGGACGCCTTTTTGCCTTAGTTTCTGGTTCGGCATGATGAAAGTGCGGAATATGTATCTAACACAGATGTCAGCACTTGCCCATACGCAGGTAGCATGTGTTGGTGTACCTATTCTTCACAAATCCCTGGCAAAACTCTATCTTCAATGCTTCCGCCACGCAGTGAGCGGAGGTCACAGATGTTTCCGGAATCGGCATCACAACGTCCACGTCGGCAAGTTCCTCTGGTGACAATTGCCTCTTGATGGTCTCGGCAAGCTTGAAACCCATGTTTCGTCGTGCCTCGTCTACATCAATACCATCGATGGTGGTGTCGGGCCTTTTCAATTAGCATCGCTTCACGGCCATGGCCCATTCCAAGGACTCACCGAGCAAAATACACGTATTCAAAAATATCCGGAGCATACGCCAACTGCTCGAAGACTTGTTTGTAGACCGGGTCTTTCCCTTTCTCAATGATGACCGCTTGTCCGGGTAATATGTCGCGAAACTCGGTGTAGCCACATTGGACCAAAGCGACAGACTCTGATGCCATCATGTAGTCCTTCCCCTCGCCATTTTCGGAATCCTTCCACCCCAGGACCAGTGGCCTGATCCCATAGGCGTCGCGAAAGCCGAGCAGCCCAAAGCCTATGCGGTCAGTTGTAGTTCCATACTAGAAGTGTACACCGTAACAAGCGTACCAGCAATCATGGCCGTACAGGCCCAGCCTCCATCGCAGCGGTTGTAGGTCCTCTCCAGAGCCGAGAAGCAGTCATCGGCATTGACACGGGCTTTCCCGGTGATGTTGAGCTCGCTAGCAAAGATATTGAGCATGATCTCGCTGTCGCTCTCGGTGTTCACATGGCGATGGGCCTGTTGATCCAAGAACCTCCTCAGTTCGGCAGCATTGATCAAATTCCCGTTGTGCGCAAAGCACACCCCATACGGGCTGTTCACGTAGAACGGTTGTGCCTCCGAATTGGCACTGCTCCCTGCAGTGGGGTATCTCAAGTGGCCCAAACCCATGAAGCCGGGGAGATCTGCGACTCGGGCGCCATCGTGGAAGACTCGAGATGCCATGCCATTTCCCTTGCACTGGTATATGCGGCCCCCGGAGCCGCAGACGGCGATTCCACAAGCATCCTGTCCGCGATGTTGTAGGAGATAGAGCGCATCGTGGATCTCGACGGCGGCGGCGGTGGAGGACGTGTCCGCATGGATGACTGCGATGATACCACACATGGTGCGACGTTGGAGGGTTCAGTGCCGAGAGAATACCTAGGGAAAAGTACTTAAAAGTACCTATATTTGTTAGCCGTCGGCTCTTGATATACCAGGGAGCAATTTTCGGGTCGTTTGCATGATCTGACGTCAAAACGAAGCCCCCATGCTACTACGCATAATTTCTTCATCAAAGCCCATCTAACTGGCGCATGCTCTCGTACTTCGCCGTCGTCATTTGGCCGAAGAAGACACAATTGCGGGGAAGATGGAAATTATACACACTTCTTGATGCGATCCGCGCTTTGGACTTCCTTATCGTTGACGTTTCGAGAGAGGGGTTTCTCCACGGTCTGAAGCTGATGGGGATGGAAATGAGCGGATTATGAATGTTCCTAGGGAACTTTTCCGTTTGATGGAGGGCATGTAGACTGCCCGGATACTGACAGGCGCTCGAGCATGTTGTCAAGTAATTTTAAGAGAAACATGATGGGTCAAGTGGCGATAGTGAAGACTACCACTAGGAATTGAAGCGGCTTTCTGGTTATCGTCCGGTCCAAGGGACCGACCCGACCCAATGCCGTCGGCTGTATCTGAGGCGAAACGAATCTATCACACCGATACCGCAAGTACCTACAGTCTACTCCGTACGGAATACTTAATTCTTAAGGTCCTGGTGGGGGCAGGACATGGATCAGTCAGCATCTGGGCAACATTTCATCCGTATTACCCGTATTCGGGTATTCCATACCATAATATCCTGCTTCATCTTTTCTTCACGTTGATAGTGTCATCCATACAACGCTCCATCTCGATAAAGCGATCCGTATGATTCAATGAATAGCATCCTATTAGTAACGCCTGAATAAAGTCGACTTCACAGACAAGGCTTGCTCGTGGGGATGCATAAACTATGGGATGTTGGGCGGAGAGGCAACACATGCATGAGATGGCCTGGAGGACTCATTGCATGATGCTCTCTCAATGCCATAATTCTGTCTGATCAGTACTGGTATGATGAGTATTGGTGCATTTTACAATTGTATCAGCGCCGCTTCCTTCATACAAGTAAATTTCACTTTAGGCACTGTCTCTCTCTACACTATTTTCTGCTCGAGGTCAATCTCTCCATCTCCTCACCTCAGTTCATGATACTTCCTCACAGTTCCATCTCACTCACTCATCCCCCTCTAACGTCAACTTTCCATGAACTTCCAAGGGATCACCTTAAGGCACTACATTATCTATGCTTTCAAGTCATCTGAAATTCAGTTGACAACTCCGAACTTGGACTTTTCATGGTCCATACTCTGGCGCTGTGCTGACAAGTAGTGAAAGTCTCCTTATTCACTTCGCACTTGCTTTCGTCTACAAATTCTCACTTTTCAGTCTAAATCCAAGGACCGAATACGCTCGATTTCTCGCGTTGCTCAAATCGCTTTCACTTTCACTGATCGGACCTTGCTCATTCAAACAGTCGGTTTGATGGTGATATCGCTTCAAACAGGTCAACATCTTTCTTCTCCAATTAACTAGAACATTCCACCTTCACTTCTGATCGGGAATCGTCTTCTCCTTCGTTGCTGATTCCACGAACACCAAAGCCTTTGTACTGCGCTTCAAAGACTTCCCGACCAGCCTTCTTTTAGTGGAGGTAATAAACACACCACATCGTCTCTGTCCATCTTGGTACTTACAATGCTCAGGAAAAAGTTCTAAACACGCTTGAAGTCATCATGATGGTACAAGATTATGAAGAGCGAGGCAAGTGTTGGACATATGTATAAATTGCCGCTCACCCTATTCTGACTAGTTCCAGGGACATCCGACGTTGGTGTCGATTTCGACGTCGCTTTTGGCGATGACGAAGATTTCGACATTGATCTCAGCCTCATCCTCGACCACGATGATGATCGGTTCGACGAAGATGTCCGTGAAGTGCCCGCTGATAATTTCTACACGGTGCACGAGAACTCTCTGGTTCAGCCGCCAAAAGAACTCAAGCCACGACGTCGACTCGAAGAGGCCAAACATCAAATTCCGTCGGCAGAATGGTTTGACGTGAACCTACACCAAGGAGTCATCGTGGAGTTTTGGAAGGACGCGATCACCAAAGCGGATCAGCTCCCAGAGGATAAGTTCGGGACACGAGATGAGAGATCTGGAGGAGATATTCTTCTGGTGACCGCGGTCACCATGGAACCCAAGAAAGGAGGTCGCTTCTTAAGAGGCCTGCGTCTGCGACGTACTCGTTACTTCCACACTGCTTTACTTCGATATCCCAACGAAGTATGCTTGGTGGCAAAGATAAGCCAGGACGATCCTCGACCATTTTGGGTGCAGGGCGAAATCGAAGTGCCCATTGATGATGACAGCATCATTCAGGTTCGAGATATGATGTTCACGGATTCGGAATACCCTTCACTGTCTGTTCCACAACTCTACCGGCGAAAGACGGATGTCCAGAACGATCCTTTGATCTGCCGCTATGTTTGGCTGCATATCTTCCCGACAGACACCCAACGCACCAAAGCATCCGAGAAGCCTCGCGAAGGAGTGGTGAGAAAAATCACCCAGGCAGACTGGGGCAACATTCGATCTCGGCTTCAAAAGGAGACGGCTTCCCACAATCAGGACGGCATGGATATGGTCCAGATGGGTAGAGTCGAACAGACTGCCCAGGAGACGATCGAAAGTCAAGTGGCGAAACTGAAGGTCGCCCAGGGTACCACCAAAGCGTATATATTTGGGGATATCTTCTGTGGTGCTGGAGGCGCTTCTCGCGCTGCAAAAAGAGCTGGGCTTCGGATCAAGTACGGCATCGACAATGAGGTCAACGCCTGTTCGGCCTACAAGTTGAACTTCTCGGAGGCCCAAGTCTACCATAACGATATCCAACAAATCCTCTCTGAAAGGGTCGACCTCCGTGCGGACATCATCCACATATCATTCCCTTGCCAGTATTTTTCCGCGGCGCATACGACACTCGGTGTCAACGACGATATGAACAGCGCCGTTCTCTTGTGTTTGGGGGATGTGCTTAAGAAGACACAGCCACGACTCGTCACATTTGAAGAAGCGCCAGGGCTATACAATCGACATAAGCTCTACTTCTTTTTCGTACTTGGGGCTTTCCAGAAGCACGGTTACAGCGTCGCGTACAAAGTGATCAAATTCATGGATTATGGGCTCGCCCAGAAGCGCGAGCGATTGATACTTTTCGCAGCGGCCCCAGGTGTGCCTCTTCCACGATTCCCCAATCCCACTCGTGGGTGGGAGAACGAGCAAAAGCGGCCAGCGACCCTTGATGACGTACTTGGTGGTCTCTCTGACTGGGAGATGAAGCCTAACGATCCTCTCCACGAGCCAAGGAAGACAAGGAAAATGGATTGTTTGCCCTTCGATCGAAAACTCCATCGATGCCTGGGGTGTATCACGACCAGTGGCGGTCTCGGCAATCTCCACCCATGCGGGAAACGAACCTACACCCTGAGGGAATACGCAAGGATCCAAGGCTTTGGAGACGCCCATCAGTTCTACGGCGCGCGTCGAGACATGCTTCGGCAAATCGGCAACGCCGTCCCCCCCAAATGTTTCAAAGTCTTTTTCGACGAATGCATCCGGACATTGACAGACGTTGACGATGGTAAACATGGTAACGTACGTTGCTCGCCGTACGAGTCTGGGAGCTGGACGGGATTGAACGCCTTTGACTCCGCCGCACTGCCGTCCAATGAATCATTTCTGAGACTGGGCAGCCGCGATTTCGTGCGGAGAGATACCCGGAGCTCTTTGTTCAACCGCCATAGGTCAAGGACATTGTCGCCTCAACCTCGATTTCAAGACCGACGCGGTGATCGTGTGAGACGACGCTCTCCTGATGTTGGGAGATATGTTGGTAGCTCCAATCGCCATGACGATGCTGGGAGGACTGCTGATAGCTCCAGTCGCCATAATGATGTTGGGGGGCGTGCTGGTAACCCCAGGGGCCATGACGATACTAGGAGACGTGTGGTGGACCTAACCCTTGATGATCCTGAGCGCTCTCCCGTAGCTGACGACGAGTTGGCCGGCTGGGAAATCGTTACCGCGGGTTTCTGAAACTCCTCTGTCTTCATTCTATCTCAGACGCGAGTGGGGCTGTCGATGGGGGATGGTGGGGCTGTTGATGCACTGCGTGGATGATTTGGGTGGCCCTCGACTCAGTGGCTGCTCTATTATGATGATGACCTAGGAGGTCACTCAACAAGCGAACGCCTGGCTTCTCAGCAATGCTTCCATTTTTCATACGCATACTTATGAGGACCCAACACAGTCCAACAGTACATAGCAATGCACTAATTACATGTTCGTAGTTCAGCTCACTGCCGTGTTCCTTTCACAAACATGGCCTTGCGGTTCATAGTGATATCCTGGAACTCAATCTCCAAATTTCCTTCCAGCTCAAACTCGCTCGTATCAACCATACCAACGTCTTTCATCAAAGCGGAAATTTCGCCTTTCTCAAAACCTGTCTTGTGCATTGTTGCGCGAAGTTCGGTCGTGGACTGGTTGTGGCGTTTGGCAAACGCCTCCATGGTGCTCTCATCCACCTCCCCTAGGAAGTCGATGATCAAAAGGATGCCTCCAGGCTTCAGCCTCTCCTGCAAGCGTTGAATTCCCAGCTTGTAGTCACTGAAGTGGTGAAACGCGAACCCAACAGCGACGATGTCGAAGCCGGTAAACTCAGGGGTGGCAGCAGGGACGGCATTGGGAGCAATCAAATCGCCTTCGACGGCCTTCGTTTCTGCAGGAAGGTTTGTCGAAATGAGCGAGTTGTATTTCTCGACCGATTTGGGGGAGATATCCTAGGATTTCTCGCTTAGTTTCCTATGCTCAGGGAATTATATCCGGGAGGGATGACTTACGATGCCTCGAATTTGCCCCACATACGGTGCCAGTGCCTAGTAAAACCTCAGTATATGCTTCCATATAGAGTATGCCAGCATATTTACCCTAGTGATAGTGCCGGTGCCACAGGCATAGTCCAGAAGACGAATTGGTCCCTGTGAGTCTTCACCCAGATCAAGACCAAGCCACTGTCGCTTCTCAACCAAAAAATTGGTAATATTCAACTCTAGCTTTTTTTGCCATGGCTTGAGATCATACTCCGCTACCATTTTATCGAAGAATGCACGGTTAGCGTCCTGAATTGATGCCATTTTTAGGGAAGCGGGCTCGACGTTTAGAAGGTAAAATGAGGAAATGTTGACTTGTTGTTGGATGTCGACGGGACACATTGGAGCTGCTATCTCATGTCATATATATATACGCAGTGATCTGCTCTCTGTTGATCAAAATATGTACTCTTTACTGTTGGGCACTGAATTGGACTGACGGCAGCTTCTCGCGATCCAAATCGGGTTAGCGTCGCCGAATTTCCGGGGACATGGCCGCACACATTTCGGCGACCAATCGGTTGGCTATGCAGGCTAATCAGCCAATCAACAGATGGCGTGGAGTTTTCGGAGACTTGGCGATCTGCAGTCTCAGATTCGGAGATTCAGTTTGCACTCTCCAGGTTAGATTATTACGCGTCGATTACACACGATGCAACTTGGTCGGCTTCACGGGTTGATCTTCTAGATGGTTCTTCTGAGAAGAGCTCTGAATGTTTGCTAGGACTGGAGCATTATCCCTTTCATCTGCCCTTAAAGGGGCATACAATCGCGAAGTGGCCATCCGTGTACCCTCCTCGCCCTATCCGCCGCGCTAGCCCTTGGAGCGATGGTTTGGACCGAACGAAATGGTTTGCGAGTTCATCTTCACTGGACTACGACATGGTTCTAAGGAATTCGAAAGGTCTATAATCTGCTAGAACTCTTTTTTATTTTAGTCTTGCATCTCATTGTTCCTCTGCTTTTGCGATTTTGTGTTGTCTCCTTTCAAGCAAACGGCTCTAACACAGCAAACCAGATAGGGACTATAGAAACCCCTTCATGTTGAAAGCGTTGGCCTGGTGCCTTCATCGCCCTCTTGAGTTGCAAAATTTCCTTCCCACTTCTTGCCTACCGGACTCAAGGTGACTGAATTTCCACCTCCTCACCTGACCACTCACATCCGTCTATCGCGTGTTGAACGACGTAAAGCGAACGTGGGTCAGATCTCGGAAGCAATGGCGTCCCAGAAGGGCAAAAATGTCACTTTCCCCGGTTCGGACAAGTACAGTGACCTAAAACTGAAGTGTGGAGGCAAAGTTTTCAACGTTCATAAAGTGATCGTTTGCACCCAGTCTGAGGTCCTCGCTGCGGCCGTCGACGGGACCTTCAAGGTAGATCTTCTTCGTGAAGCTGACTTCATCCCTAGTCCCTCGGAGCAGATCACTCACATATCACAGGAATCCACCACAAACGAAGTCGAAGTGACTGAATTTGACGCTCAGACGTTGTATAAGATGATCGACTTCATGTACAACAAGGATTACCAAGAACAGCAAGAAATAGAAAAAGAAACAGGTACATCGCCAAACTTCTTCCAACTCTTTTTACCTTGCTTAGATTAACTGTGTCTCCTAGAAACACATCTACTCTCATACTCAGATGGAGTCCCGGTAGTTTCAACACCTTTAGAAGCCGCACTTGAGCTGCTCGAGTTTGAGAATGAGGAAGAGCCTGGGAATGAGGCAGAGACAGAGAGCGAAACAGAGCCTGAGAACAAGACAATTCTGACTGCAAGGCTTCTCGAGCATGTCAAGGTCAACGCAATAGCGGACTACTATTTTGTCTCTGATCTCAAGGCCCTGGCCAACGCGAAGATCATGGAAATCCTCGAGAAACAGTTTTCTTGCGAAGCGTTTGTTGCGGCACTGAACTACGCCCTCAAGTCGACCACGGACAAAGCATTGAGAGAGATTCTAGGGACATCAGCGGCCCTCCATATTGATGAGTTTATGCAAGACAGCTGGCTGGGGAATGCAGACTTTTTTCTGAGCATCTTGGTGTCTAAGTTAGTCGAGGCAGCAGCACGAGAGAGAGAGGGTCTCGAGAACATCATTCAAGACCAAGATAGTGCCTTAAAAGCCGAAATGTCCTCCCGTTCCAAGGCAGAGGATGATATGACACAGCGGTTACTAGAAGCACAGAACGCGCGTGATTCTGCACTGATACGAGCAGACGAAATCCAGAAGAGCTGCAGGGAGGCGATGGGTATGCTCACCCGGCGGCAGTGCCGCAATGGTAGCTGTAATGCGGAATTCCCTTGTTATTTTGAAAAGATATCGTCTTCCAGTCCACGATGGATCTTACGATGTAGTCGATGCAAATGCAAGCATGTCTAATGAAGTGCAGAACGGGAACATGGCTCGCAGTTATGCATTCAGCGCAGGCGTCAACTATGGCTGTCATGGCGATACAGTGTGGAGGGCTGCCAGCCTGCAATAGGCTGAATTGAGAGACACCCTCTTGAAGCAGGGATGAAAGATTAATAGATTATCAGGAATTCTGGACAATAATGAAGGGGCATTTTAATGTAGTGGCCAAACAATTCACGTGAGTCAAAGATAGTATTGTTGCAAGTTCACGTCACTCCTGAGTTCCGCTTTTCCCGTAACCGTAATTGTGTTGGTCGATTGAACACTCTCAGTTAACTTGGCAGCGAAACACCAATCTGCGCAGCGTTGCGACTTCAATAGCAAAACGGTCAAAGTCTATCGACCTATGTACAAGCCGACTTCCATCTCATAAGGTTCATTTTAGGTGATCACGACAGCAACACTAGAGGGGTATTCGTTAGTGAAACGGGAACCGAGGTCAACCGGGATCGGGGACTTACTGGTCATCCATATACTTGCTGATGTCACCAAGGAATGCCGCTGCGAAGATGCAGAGGACACCAAATGGAATGCTGGCATAATACACAAATCTGTTACCAGTCAGCAGAGATACATCTTATGTGGGAAGGCCGGCGCATACTTGTACGAGGCGGCAAAGGCAATTTGGCCCGCCTTGACGATAGCCGCGTGGACCACGGGGTTGTCAAGTCCTGGGAGATGAGCGATTTCGTCGGTTTGAGAGGCCCCGGTAAGTTCGATGACTTCTGTGATGAGATCCACGTCGTAGATGCCCAATTTGGTCACCATCAGGCCGCCGATATAGAACTTGGCGTTCTCGGTGAACTTGTTGACGAAGACGTTGTAATAGACGCTGTAGCCGATGACCCCGCCGATGACACGGATGGCGAGTGTCAGAGCCGCGACGGTTGCAATCAAGTCGTCGGGGCATATGATGGTCGTGATAATTGACGCTGGTACGAGGATGCCACCGATGCCGAGCCCGGCGAGGACGAGGATCCCCCAGAGTTGGTGCATGTTGTCCGTTTCCCCGATGGCCATGGCGCCACACCCGGCGGTCATCAAGACGGACGAGGCGACCATCAAAGCTCGGATCTGGCCGCGGAGCACACTGATCAGGACGAGAACGACGCAAGCGCCAGTCATGATGGCTAGGCCGATCGGAAGTCCACGGAGGCCGATGCCGACGGGGTCATGGCCGTATACGTTGAAGGCTTGGGTGGGCCAGAACATGAGGACGGCGAAGAAATTGGCACCGGAAATAAAGGTGATGACGAGCGTCAGGGCGAGAACACGCGGGTTTTGCTTCAGGCGGTGGGGGAACATCGGGTGCTTCGCCCACTTAGCTTCCCATACAGCAAAGACAATCAGAATGAGAGCGCCAAGGATCAGGGGAACCAAGACATGCACAGTGGCCCACTTGTACTGACTTCCGCCCCATTGGAGACCCCTATGGCTGGTTAGGATGGATGGATTTTCGACTCGTCTCGAGCACACTCACATCATAAAAAGGATCATGCCCGAAATCGAAAGGAACCCTCCGATGAAGTCAATCTCGGCGATGACCTGTTTCCGGGACAGGCCCGCCGAGTTGACTCGGGGAGGGGGGAAGTAGAAGAAGGCGATTCCAAGGAGGCCGACGAAAGCCCAGACGCCACAGAAAAGGCCAATGTAGCGCCAGGTCGCGTAGTAGCAGATCAGCTGCGCGTACAGGACGGACGGCACGAAGGGAATGATAGTGAAGATGAGGGCGGCGATGTAGGTGCCTCGCTTTCGGGTTGGTGCCATTTCCGAGGCCGCGGCAAGGGCGGTCAACTCGTTGATCCCGGCGCCTGCTCCCATGAAGACATGGCCGGCTGCATCGTATTAGCGGTTGCGATTCCGATGTCCAAGCTTGGAAAGGCACTCACCGATGAAGATGTTCATCGACTTCGCGGTCGCTCCGATGATATTACCGATGACGAGGAAAGAGGCGCCGATCATTGCGACATAGCGACGGCCAATCAAGTCTGATATACTACCAACGAAGGGACAGACGGCAGCGCTGATGGGATATCAGTTATAGCACCGGGATAGGGGTCTATGGACTACTTACAGGGCCAAAAGATTCGCTATAATGAACCACGTCCATCGATCAGAACCGCCAATGTCGCCGTATATGTACGGTGGTGCCTACTGGAGTAAGCAAGGATTTGCTTGATAGGGGAGGGAACTGCGCAACTTACACCACCATAGAGGTATACGGGGATCTGGGAGCCGGTCCAGAGAAGCGCCATGCTCACGAGGGACATGAACCGCTTGAAGGTCATCTAGTTTACGGTCAATTGCTGGTCTGGCGAAGCGGATTCGGGTCGGCCTCACCTTAGGCTCATGGTCATGGTCCAAACCGTCGCCATACGTTCTCAGGCCATCTTTCTCGTAATAATTGTCGTGCCCAGGGACCTTCTCCGCAGTGTGAACCTGCTCCAACTCAGTCGGGCTGCCCTTCTCAACCACCTCATGGCGGCGTTCTACCGAACTGCCTGAACTCATGATGAATTAGGTAAAATGGCGGTGCTAGCGGAATTGACAAACTCTCAAGCACCTAACAGTGAGAGTTCTTAAGAAGGAACCTAAGTAAAGAGAGAGCAAGGAAAACCAGGCCCGTGATATGGAGAAGAAATGGAGTCCAGAGAGCAGCGAGGGGCAAACTGCTGGCAATATAAAAAGTGGCAAGAGTCGATTTATGTAGGGAATGACTTGGGCAAAGATCTGTGGGTATGCTGGGTCTAAGCAGAGTGGGTGTTTCCAGGATCCCACGCCATCGCAATTCGCAACTCCTGCTGTGCCGTCGAAGATTCATTTACATAGAAATGGAAGAAGACTGCGAAGGATGCATGGCACCCTGGTCATTCGGAATGCTATGCGCCTTCTAGGGCCGAAGCTGGGGTTGAGGGATGGACCGAAGTCTGACAGTGGTCAGTGGGCAGATTCCCATCCACACGCGAGTGATTCAACATCGCTGGGGGATGCATGTCGACGATAAAATATTGGAGATCCTTCGGTTCCGAGACAAGAACCAGCGGGGATGAGAGAAGCCCCAAGGAAGGGATCCAGAAAGGGGAAGGAAGCCCGAGACTGGATTGTTACCTGGTAGATAAATCAAAAATTGAGTATGGATGTGCCGCAGCGAACGGCGAACAGGACAAGCAGCTGGGGTACGGAATGCCTAGGCAAATTGCCACGGGTCGAGAGAGGCTTGAATGAGTTGTGAGGCCCCTGCGGTACAGGGATTCCCACGAATCCACAGTCGAACAAAAGAACGGACAGAGGACATCTGGACACGAAATCAGAGATGGTTCAGGGCTTCCAGAGGACTTCCAGCGTTCAGTGGTGCATTATTCAGTATTCTGCATCAAGCGCCTATCACCGATCGCGGGATGGTCATGAAGCTGTGAAGCCTCAGACCATCTAATCCAACCGTGCAGCGATCTAAGAGCGAAGTATGTGAACAGACCGAGGATAGTGACTTGTTGAGTGAAACTGTCAGGGTGAATAATAATGAACAATTGACTATTGAAGAGGTCCGACCGTCTGCCGTTCGATACCCTGACAGGCTGACACTCCAACCGTTCCACGATCCAGCGATCCAACTCGAGAATCGAGGAATGAGGGATTACTGATTAGGGATCAGGGAGGGCATGCAGGGCATCCGGAACTGCGGAAGCCCTGGCCAAGCAATATTAAGCAACAGGCTTAATTCAGAATGAGCAGCTGGCGAGCCTCGGCGTTTCGAGTTGCCTTGGCCCTTGGACCAGAAATTGGGTCTTGGAGGGGTTGTAAATTAATTACATTTTCCAAGGAAGTGGCTAGTACCGACTCAAAAACGAGCAGGATTGGATGACTTGGATACACCGGATACCTGGGGTAGACTAGTCTGCAGAGTAGTCCGTGGAGTATTATTAGCATGTATTTGAGTAGGTACTCAGGACAAGTTAGGACTCAGGAGTCAGGAGAGACTGGAATCTTCCGTAACTACTGCGTATTCGTAGTTGGAATATTGAGTGGGTAACCCCCGCACTCTGCCTTTGGTCCCATTCACCAACTCGTTCGATTCTTCTCAGTTCGTCTTTCTTGGTTCAGCTTGGTTCATCCTTCTCCTTTCTAGCCAATGCCCGTCTTGAGATTTGAGATACTGTCTTAGCCTTTTGCTTTTCGATCTTATCTTTCACATCCTACGGAGTAGTTGCTCTATGTATCCTAGTAGCTATAATATTTATCTCTCCATGTACTCCATACGATAGATACTCCCACCGATCCCCCCTGAACCCTTAACTATTGCCAAACTTCTCGTGGACTCGGCTCATATCATCGTCTAATGGTATTTTCGTCATCTCTTCTTAGTGTACATAGTATACGGAGTATACTGCCTATACACGGCGATATTCAGCTATCCGCACGTATCCCCTCATCCTCCAGTTGGTCTCATACCACCCCTTCTGTGATCGGATCAGATGCCCAACCCTGCTTGCTCCCTTAGGCTAACTGTATACGCCTGTCCATTTCCTACCCAATCCACTGCCTGGCTTTCATCGCTTTTTCGCCGTTGGTGTGCCCGATGTCCCATGCGCCGTCAGACTATTCGAGTCGACCATCCATCGCGATGATAAACATGATACACGATGCATCCAATCAGGCCAGCCAGTATTCATCATCTGAGGTCGATGGTCTGATGACCGGTATACAAGCGAGTCCAAGCGACTGATGTTGGTCGACGTTTGCCTGATCTTCGGATAACTGGTTGGTAATGCCAAATAATATTAGTGGAATCTGGGGAATATGTGGTGCTGCGGGCGGGAACCGCCTCTGTTCCGCGTCTCCCCAGTCCACAACGCCCCCCAACGGGCCCGGATCTAGCGATCATGTGAGTTCATGATACACATGTCGACAGAAGTAAGCACGGAATTCGAAACTTCTTCCCTACATGGTTTCATGTCATCAGTTTTGTATACAGATATTATATTGCCCTCTGTTATGGTCCCGGGGCCCGTAGCCTGGGCCCTTGAGTATGGCTGACGCCACAGGGATGTGGCTAGTGGGTGGCATGGAGGATTATCAAGGAGATAGTCATATGGGAGCTGTGTTAAGGAGCTGTGTTAGGATAGCAGAGAGAAGAGTTTATATCTCGCGCACAGAGGGGCTGGGAGATTTCTTCCTTCTCTCTCTTCAGTTTAGATCAACGAAACTTGGTAATCGCAGATCTTGCGCATCTAGACCGTGTCACCCTCCGCTAATTCACGAAAAGGGTCGAACGTGCTATAGACTAGCACTTGTCTCCCTGCTTCGCAGGATATATGGTTAATCACAGGTTTTGCTCCAATGAAAAGTCGCCTGTCAGTCGCCATCGTGTCTCTTCTTTTTAAGGCCACTCCTCTACGCAGTATGCCTTGGTTGTTAGCATAGCCACCTAACCGCGTTAGCATCCGCAGATGTCGTTCGGCATGAACCGAATATGAACCCGCCGTGATCAAGGAATCCTAGGGAAATGCCCAAATGCGGGGAACAAGTTGAGATCTGGAAACATCCCCGTTGCCAGAGTCGATTTTACGAGTTCGACGCTTCGAGGCTGTGCGCCTCGAGGCCGCCATTCGAGCCAACACGCAACACTCTGTTCACTCAGGGTTCGTCAAGCGCGATTGCGGCAGCTTCGCAAGGCTCGGGTTCCGGATGCGAGGGCTTCCATCAAGCCAGGCCACTGATTACTGGGTAGGGCATGATTGCATGAGACAACCGATGTCGAGGACTTGAGAGGTTGATCTCTCCTTACATAGTAAGGTGACTACATTCGGCAAGAGTTAACACTTCAGAGTTCAGCCTCGCCCTAATACATTGTTCGCGTTGCCGTCATCAACCGTAGATATCCTAACCAATCTGCTTGCTCGCTGAACGACAAACACAGTGATATGCATGCCCTCGCGAGTAGCAACTTGCCAACACGTTTCTGGATTCTTGAATCTCGAGGGTGTCCGATCGGCATCCCGCTCCGGTTGCGGAGGTACCAGTCTATTGTAAACATGCATAAAGAAACCATACAATCAATGAACTTGTCCTCCACTTCCCTATTACATGTAGTAACCTCGAGGACCACATGCTTTTATTGATGGAACAGTCGTTGCTGTTGCCATCTTCGGAGCTGTCATAACTTTCGTGCTGGACACGGAGCCAATTGCCAGACCATCTCGTGTAACGCCTTAGGGGTTATACCAATGAACATGTTCTCAGTCGGACAGTAGGCTAGAAGAGCAGGCAGGCCCAGTATGCGTTCGATGCCAGTATGGCACCCTTTAGTCCCTGTATTTCCTGGGACTGAGTGGAATCCAAGATTTGTAGACCGGTGTCAGGCCATAAGGCCGAAAATATGAGGATATGGACTGACTGCACTGACCGGACCAGTGACGTGGGAACCACACACATGGCGATGCAGCTTTACTTCCTCTCTCCGACGAGAGAAATAGTCGTGCGCTCGATTTCTACCCATCTGAGCATTCGACCCACCCGAGCTTGGTTTCATGACCCCAGTGAGGAGGGACCCTCATGAAACCAGCTGCATGTCTTCATGGACGCTTGGCAAATGCGGTTGGACTGGGAAAATGACACACGACTTCAACAATCAACTGAACGGGTAGAGCGCACATGAACTGTACAGCAAAGAACCGTACGGCCGATAAGCATGTCCATGAGATTCATTACCAAACCCAACTTTCTAACCGTCCTGTGAGAGCGAAGGTCAGTGGTCGTGATCATCTTCATCCCAGCCACTTTCATGATCGCTTGGTGATTCATCATGATCCTCCTCCCACCCGTCTCCTTCCAGGTCCGGACTGCGAATGCCCCAGCTTAGGAGGAATCCCAGGAAAGCGATGCCCGCAAAAACACCGAACGGCATCGCCTCGCCTTTCGGATGCAATCTCGTGGCGGCGGAGAACAACGCCCCGGAAACAAATGGGCCGACCGCTCGTCCGCCTGATGCTAGTGTTTGAGCCAGGCCGTTAATCTGGCCGAGGACCGCGTGTGATGGGGCCGAGTTAGTGATCTGGTGGGGTCAGCTGGTGATAGCGGCGCATGTCGTCACGGCCAACTTACGAGGAGAAGAGCACTTGTTAGCCCGCCAACGGCTGCCACGGTCTTGATGACGAGAATGGCTCCCAACTCGACCCAGAGCAGGAGTTTGCCTTCACTCATGCCTGCGTAGCGCCCATCCGAAGATGTCTTGTAGCCCACCCATGGCATCAACAAGAAAGCGGCGACGAAACCGGCTATGCTGACTCGGTACGACGCCCTATTCCCTAGCTTGTCTCTCAGGCGACCGTAGATGCCCACCTGAAATAGGATGGTCACAAGCCCAGAGAAAGACAGAGACAGGCCCACCTCTTGTGTGGAGAGGTCTCGTCCGGTGGGGGCTTTACCTTCTCCAAAGATCGGATACAACGTGTTGTATGCCACATTGGAAAGCGAAAATACAAGGTATGTCAACAGCAGAAGGACGGTATCGCGATTGAAAATATCGCGGTACGTGATCTTATCCATTGAGGTTCCTGGGAGAAGCCCCGAATATTCGTCGGGATCCTGAAGGTCATCCGAACCACCATTCCGATAATGGTTCAGACGAGCCCCGTGCCGTTCGCGCTGTGATAACGTTCTCACATATGACGGTCGGTGCGAGCCGCCAGCGAACTGCCATATCCAGGCGAAGAGGTTTCCAATACGTTTGGGAAGAGGGGGTTGATCGCGAGCCGCTTCGTGGCTCTCTTCGAGGAGCCAGCATGCGAGACCGAAATCGACGAGGAGGATCGTGGCGGAGAAGATGTTCGGCGGCAAGTACGGATACGTCCCCCAGAATCCGTCATCGTCATCGACCAGGTTCACCAACATTCCGCCCACCGTCGGACCGGTGATTCCACCGAGGCCATAGACGACCGGAAGGTATGTAAACGCCCGTCCTTGATTGCTTCGATCCGTGAGTTCGCCTAAGACCGTGCTGACGACCCCTTGGTTGCCATTGACTAGGCCCATGAGCGTCTGAACCGCAATTGCGGCGCCTAATGTTTTGCAGAAGCCGAATCCCGCGAAGCACGCGGCCGTCATCACGGTCCCAAGAAGTATGACCGGCTTCCGCCCGATGCGGTCGGAAAGTAAACCCCAAAAATATCCCGACGCACATTGCGCTAGCGCGAACGCGCTGGCGATCAAGCCAACGTACAGGCCGACGGTTGCCTGTGACACCCCGGGAAACCCAAGAGCCATCGCAGGGAGGTATGGACCGATGCTGTTCAGCGCGGTCTGTTCAGCCAGAGCGATGACCCCGAGGATCGCCAATTGCTTTTTCGGAAGAGGGGTTTCATCGTGGGGTTGTCCATTCTCATGGTTGGCATTGCGGGTGCTCGAATCCTGCGATCTCAGGCGTGAGTGAGGAGGTCCTTTTGAGGAGGGTGGATTCGTTGGAAAGGTTTGATAGTGAGGAGTGGACGACTCGCGCCGCGAAGGATCAAAAGCATCATCTGCGGCCTCCATGCTCCAAAAGATCTGTTTCAACAAGTATTAGGAAATTGATAGGCCGTATGAATCAGAACTGGACTGGAAACAATCAATCATGGGCTGTCAATCTCTTTTCACCCAAAGAGCATGGTGTGTCGTGCGAACCGGTCAATATTAAATAAAGGCGGCAGGTGAAGAACCAGGACAGGGCAACTGGCAATCCTTATCATGCGACTGGAACTGTTAACTGCGGAGTTAATGCCATAATGCTTGGAATTTGGGCCACGAAATACAGGCAGTCAATTGGGCCTGGATGGAAGAAATGTAATACATTGCGATTGCTTACAGAGTTACTTACTTGTACCTGGGCCAAAAAAAATCCGCAAACAGCTCCTCCGGAATGACGAAGCGGTTCAGGCCAAGGAAATCCTGCGCACATGCCTTTCGATGTCATCACTTCACAGGGCTTGTCACGTGCTCATCCTATTCTCAGCTAGCTAGTCATCATCCGTCTCCACTCTCCACATCCGGTCTAATTCAAATCTGATTTATGCACGTGACCACTACTTCTTCAAGTTGAAGTAGAACAGTTCAAGCCCTAACTTATAACTATATGTATGATATTGGTCCTAGTTAAGGGATTGATCCTTCAGACAAGAAGTTCTAGTGCTAACTTAGGCTGAGAGCAGACATACAACTGTGCAGGCCATGGGAAAGAAATGTACAATGCCCGTCCCCTACCAGTCGTTGATGGCACTTTGTACTGTTCCCTCGCTCAACGCTGGCTGATGTGTATCTGATAATTCATACTTGGTACTCCGTATTGATCAAGATCTGACACTCGCAAATTTCCGTTTGTTACAACCGTCCCTTAGGGGGAGTTTGAAAGATGGTTAATTGTGTGAATTGAATTGCATATCCTTTGTTACTTCTGTCACTGTATGACTGGACTCTCGTGTGTACTCCGTTCTGACACAGAACAAACTCTCTGGCAGGGCTCCGTCTTGGCAGAGACTCCGTGAACGGCACACCAACCGAAGATTTCGGTCCTCACGCGCCGTAATCCAACTCGAGATGCAGACTGGGAGGTGAACGTCCAGCTGCAAGTGTCTGCATTATTTAATGGTCGAAAGTCCCTCCCATTTCCACGGTTCTCCCGGATATCCCCACAGTTCTCGACAATTCGCTCATTTGAGGCGTCGGATCTTCGGTTGAACCGCATTAGCTGACCTAGCTCTATCTATTCCAGTACTTCCAGGGAGACTCACTCGCAATGTCTACTCAGCCATTATTCTCGTCGTCGTTAATATCACCGACTGTCCTCGCTTCCCTCCCCGAAGGCTACACCTGTCGGCCCCTACAGAGGGACGACTTCCACAATGGCTTCCTGGATGTCCTTCGAGTGCTGACGACGGTCGGAGATATCAGTGAATCGGCCTTCAACGAGCGGTACGATTGGCTTTCCAAGCGCAGCGATGAATACTTCCTGCTATGTATAATAGATGGCAGTGGGGGGATAGTGGGCACGGGAGCCTTGGTCGTGGAGAGGAAATTGTATGCACCTTCTCCAAACCCCCTGAACTATCAAGGCCGGGCGACTAACGTGCTGCAGCATCCATTCGTTAGGGCTCGTCGGCCACATTGAAGACATTGCGGTCGCGAAAGATCAACAGGGCAAGAAGTTGGGTTTGCGAATCATTCAGGCGTTGGATCACATTGCAGAGCAAGTTGGATGCTACAAGGTACCAGCTCCACGCCATTCGGTTCTCCTGACCTTAGCTAACGCCGGACCAGGTCATCCTCGATTGTTCGGAAGCCAACGAAGGATTCTACATTAAGTGCGGTTACAAGCGAGCAGGCCTCGAAATGGCCCATTATTTCCAAGCGCCCAAGAGTAATGCATAGACGATAAACACAATGGTGTGTGATTAGAGGTCAATATTAGACGGTCATCCTATGGTATCTCCTGTTTCCCTACCTGCGACAAAGGATCTTCGGCGGTGTAGGTCGGCTGGATTGTATCACGCTCGGATATGGGAATCCCGCCAATGTTCAATAGACATTTATGACTTCCTACGGCTTGGAATCCGGCATGTCGAACAGCTCCGTTAGCTCAGTGCTGGAATCAATCAAGCGATCTTCACGACAGTCATTATGAGCTGTGTGTCTGCTACTGAACTTAGATTCCGCCTGCCTCTTAAGACCCTCCTCCCGCTTTCTTCGACGCCTTTCCTCCTGTCCCTCGGCTGCTACCTGATTCTGAGCATTATGATTTGAGCCAAGGCGACCGTTCCGAAACAGCCCCTGTGAGAATCTTTCGATCCTTTTTGAATTTTCCGCAAAGCGTTTCTCGGAGACTAGTGCTATGCAATTGAGGTAGCTTTCATCCACCAAGGTGAAGAGTTCACCAGTGTCTGGTTCCTCGAAGCCGATGATCGAGTCAAGGCTCAACCCTGCTGAGCGAACGGCTACAATAGGCATATAAGTCCCATCCGGTTGCGGATTAAGGGTGGCAATGCCGCTCTCTCGAAAGCCGGCCTGCAAGGCAGACGACGTGACGGACTCGGCATGCTCTAGCGATGCTGCGAGAACATGAAGGATCTATTTCTCGAATTAGTAGAGTCGCAACCTAGGAAAGCATAGGTATCCTGCCAACATACAAAGGGTTCGAATTTGAAATGTATGAGTTTATGAGATTGCGGTAAGACCTTAGGGGGTTCTTTCCCATGCGATAGTTTCAAAAACGTGTGAAAATCGTCAACTTTGGGGAGTGTGCTGAAGGGGCAATGAGAGACAAATAACCATCTGCCACCCCCTTTCCCGCCGGAGTAATTGGAAACTGTGCCAGCGTCGGCAGTCGAAGGAGTCCGTCTACCTTCGAGGAATACGCTTACACGGCCGGAGCAGCTGCTCGTAGTAACCAGCCCCGAAGACTTATTGATGTTTGAAATCAATTCCCGAATCTCCGCGTCTATAGACCCTTTGGGGGATAGGTCGGAGTACTCATTTGGAGGCTTATCAAGTTCCTGGAGAATCAGGCTTTTTTTCTGCTCGAAAAGTCCCATGATTGGATCTGGCACGCTTTATCTCCTGCGCGGTTTCGATAACTGATGGTGAGTGAAAATATATCCAAGTACGCGATTTTCGCGTTCGGCCTCTGCTTGGTTGCCAAGTGTTAATGAAGCCAATTCGGAGTTGATGACTGCGGCGGGAACTGTGAGGGTGGTGCAGCAACAAGAAGTCTGGCGATTCTTGGTTACAGGTAGAGTTTCGATATATCTGCGCCAGGACTTTGGCGAATTCTGGTGGAAGTGTGCTGGTGAAATAGGGAATTGTTGCACTAATTAATATCATATTCTCAGGCGGGCTATGGATACCTGGCCAAAGCGTCTATCACAGGTATCCAATCGGTATCACTCAATGACGACTTCACCTCCTTTACATGAGTACTGACTTCTTTACGGAATACCCATCTGCACTTTATCTTCTCTTACTCGCGATTCGAGCGAACCAATCATTTAAACTAATATATTCTGGCTACGGATTGGATACTTTCACACGACGCGTATGTTGGATATCTGGACACAGCATGGCCCGGAGGACAACTATGAAACCGAGCCTTGGAAAGGCCCAACCGAAAAGAGATTTGGATGATCCCACTGGCGCAACTTCCCTGCCGAAGCGACCGAAAAGAAGTTCAACGACGCTGACCAAGAGCAAATATTTCGAGAGCGAGGATGCAGGGGAAGAATCGACGGACAGTCTATCGTCGGAGGCCAAGGACGAGCCCGGGTATGAAGATGATTCTGCACAATCAGAGTTGTCGGACGAGCCCGAAGACTCGGATTTTTCGGAAGAAATCGAAGCCCCCAGCAGAAATGTTCGCAAAGGCCAGAGTAACAAGCAACCGGCTGCAATAAAGAATGCTCGCAGCAAGCAAGACCTGGGGAAGTCAGGGGCGAAGACCGGGTTGGGTCCTGGAACGCAGGTCATCATGAAGAAACCAAAGGCCAGAGATCCTGGGGATACACCCTATTCAAACGACATTATTCATCCAAATACGATGCTGTTCCTCCGAGACCTGAAGCAGAATAATAGTCGGCAATGGTTGAAATGTGGGTCATCCCTATGTCTTTACTCACCCTCCATGACCTTCTCCCACTACATCCTTTTCCAAAACACACTATCGAATCTCTGCTGCTCTAGCTTTATGGTCACTATTGAACGTGACTAGATCCGAGCACGGAGGCACTTCTCACAGATTGGAAAGCAGCTGGCATGCAACTACCGAAAGAAAATCACTTGTCGCGATAGGGGATAAATCTTTCCTGTCTTACGCACAACTGACAGGAGCCTACTAGCGAATGATCCCGATTATCGAACATCCTGGAACGATTGGTTGACTTACTGCGAAAGCCTGACTGAGCGAATCGCTGAGGTAGACGACACGATCCCTGAGCTCCCAGTCAAAGATCTCGTAAGACGCCGATCATTGTAACATCATCGGATCAGCCAAGACTAATAGGACAAGGTCTTCCGTATTTATCGAGATGTACGGTTCTCGAAAGATCAGTCTCCTTACAAGGTCAGAAATCAGAGTGTCTTGGTCTGAGGAGAAGCTAATTGCAAGCGTAGACTGCATTTTCCGCTGCATGGTAAGAAATTCTAGCAAGTTGCAGTTGGTCGTGTTAGTTCCTATGCTCATCTGGATCTCAGGTCTCGTACCGGGAGAAAGGGTCCATATGCGGCATACTATGTTGAGGTCAGCCCCGGAAATAGTTTTGTCGGTAAGTCGAATCTTGATTGTTCCCTTATTCAGGCAGGCCCAAGGATCATGGTTTCATTCTCGGGTCGCTATTCCGAGGTCTTCGATCAAAACTTCCATCGCGAGGCCATGAAGGGGTATTATTGAGCCTACCAGTGAAGGTAGCGGATGTTCCATCATCCCCCTAACCTCAACGACATTGAGAGGGGCATAATTTGGCCCTTCTCATGAGAATCTCCGCCTCCCATCAAAGCTCTTGGCTGCAACTCGAGGAGATTCACATCACTATAAAGCGTTCTGTCTTTTAGCTGGGCGTCTTTGGCGCTTAACTCCCACGATTGGGCCGCCCAAGGTGCTCTGGACGAGCATTGTCGACCCAAAATCAGTGATCGCGAGGAACCGTTTGGACTGAGAAGCGTGTATTCCGACACCGAACTTGTGATCCATCAGAGGGGATGGCAGACCGATGCAGCGTACCAACAGATCAACAATGTTGAAAACCGATGCATCATCGCTCTAGTACCAAGCTCATGAGCCAAACCCTCATGGCAACCCGATTAAGGCCATGGCGAGTCCCGTTCGCCTCTGCACGGAATACATGGTCGATGTCGCGGGTCGGTTGCCACGAACTTTTGCACCGTGGTGGATCCGTAGCAAGTCTTCCACCGGAACGACGTCGATGATTGGGAATCCGAACGAATACATAAGCCTGAGGATATTGTGGATTTTTATCTGAGGCCCCCTCCCTTGTTCTATGCGGATATATGTTCGAGATACGGAGGATGTGATTGCAAGGCGTCCTAGGAGCATCGCAGGAGTCAAATCAGTGGCTTACCATTACCAATCGAGTGACGGCATCCGGCACTCCTTGGCGACCTTGATAAATGGCTCGCCAACTGTTAAAAATCAATGAGACTAAGAGCCTCCAGCTAACATAAACTCGCAGCTGGAGGGTTGTGGATGCCCGAACCTGGACCACTGGCAGCTCTGCGACGCGACGTTGATCGAAGACCGAACCGGATCAAGACGGTGCTTCGCGATGCTCGATTCCGAAAAGAGTTCCTTAAAGGCCCTCCGAACGATGATAAGAATATCATCAAAGCCTTCGCGGCGGCCAACACCGAGGGCGCACTGAAGACAAAACCTAAGGTTAGTCGCATTTCTTCGGGAGTCAGGCGGTGCTTGCATTGTTGCTTTTGATTAGCTCCGGTCAATGCTTTCTATGGGTTCGCTGGAAGGACCAAGTACTACATGATTTCACCACTGTTGCCCATCGGGATATCGTCGTCTACATTCACTCCGTTGGCGGGTGATGCTATTGGGAAAAGCGTTCCAGAGAAGTGAAACAAGGGAGTAGGAACCTTATATTCACGGACATTTCTGGACTGACGAAGCAAATCCCTTGGGGCTATTGAGAATCGAGTTTAGTGCCTTTGGTGATGGAAGAACTTCTAACTGGTTTGCACCATACGGTGCGGTCACAACCAGCCGGGTGCTTGGAACTTTCCAACAATGCCATTTCCCGGGCAGTACCTCGACAGTTATCTTGACACACCTCTAGATCCTCATTAAGATTGTGTGAAACACACGAAGGACGGTGGTGAGACTGGAGTTTCGGTGGAACGCGCAGATATCATGGATCCAAACAGTGTCTCTAGGGGCGCAGCACACTTGACAGTGCGGTCAAGGATTGTTCTCGACTATCGATCCATTCTTGACATCGCGCAGTGGGATCGTATATGACTAGACGCTCCGAAGGCGCCTAGCTCTCCATCCTACACATACTCAAACCCTCCGAGAGCTCGTGTGGTCCGATGAACACTTTTCTTACGAAGCTACAAGACAACTCCCGAAGATTGCTTTTGATATCACAAGATTGAACCATTGGAGATACTGACGGGTAATTGCAGGGCTATAACAACGACCATCCAGACCTTGAATTGCTTCGCTTGCGTTCCTACACCGTCGGGAAGCGGATACCCGACGGAGACGTCAACTTGGACAGCATGACGGAGCTGATTTCGTCCCTAGTACCATTTGTACGTATCCTCGATCTCCCAACAATACACCCGGTGCATGTGCCCTTGTCGAGGATTACACAGCTCAGTCTCAATGCGTGTGCACACTGTTCGACGGAGCCGTGTAACCTTAAAACGCGGAGATGCAGCATGTTGGGCGAGGTCATTTGAAGCGGCTGCTGTGTCTCCCGGGGATGCTGCCCTACGATGTCGAAGCCCGTTATCCCCGTTGCTGCGGCACCCTTGCTTCGACAGATGCGTTGGCTCTGCTTTCGCCAGAACGTTGCTGGCGAGCGGCGTCGTGCGAATCGGCTGGATGAAGGCTCGGCGGCAAAGCAAGCGAGGCCAACGCATCAGTTCCCTAATCCGGAGTCCGGAGTCGTGCAGCACACACACCCCGCATTCAATACGCGACCTTTTGAACCCAACCAAGACGACACAGGCAGGCTAATGATGAGGTTATTTGATAGATCACATACTTGAACAGCGTTGTCATGCCTGATGGTGTGGATGAGGAGGAAGATTCCGATGACATGGATGACGAGGGTTGAGTCGGCCAGGACAGAAATAGCTACCACCTCCAACTTTTTGGATCTGCTCGTCAGCGTTGGGCGTGGCAGAATATAGCGTTCAAATTTCTATCTATCATTGAACAGTTTGCTTCTACCCATCCCACTTCAGTTACAAGCCACAACCCGACTACATCAACCTCAAGGCTCAACGGCAGCCAGTCTCAGGAAGCAGGGCATACCAAGAATATTCATATTATTGGGAGAAGTGCTTCCGGTGAAAGAAAGTCGGTCAGCGACGGCGATCCGGGCAGCATCGGGTGACCATGAGTCGGCAGCGCCTAGACAACGGCTTCACTTTCAGCGTTCAGGATAGCCCCAACAACTACTATCGAGAAGATTGCAGAAACGATGGATGATGGAAGAGGTGATTTGCCCTGTGCCACGTCAATCAATGCATGCATCCCCTGTAGGTGTCGGGAGTCCACGCAGTATATTGAGTACTCGAACGGAACGAGGTGGCAGCGCCGTGCTGTACATATTCATTATTCAGTGATATATCCAGTGACATATTCCATAATTAACTTCCATTGTTATCGGGATGAGTGAGGCGTGAGAGCATGGGACGCCAATCTCAGGTCGCAGGCTCACAGCGTCTCACCCATTTTTCCGGATTTTTTTCTGGGGACGAGTTCGAATTAGCTCGACGGGAAGGTCACGTGCTTGATCCCGCCTGCATGCATCGACCCGTCCCGGTTGTTGTCCAGTTTGCCCACACGACACGGAAACGAGGGAGCCAGTCAGAAGCCGCCGACAACTTCTCCCTGTCAGCTGGGCGAGACAGCGCTAGGAAGATGCAGATGAAAAGTCATGGATTGAGAGTCATGGACGTGGACAAGGATCAGCGCGTGGTGGGTGTCTCCAGTTTACAGCGCCGAATACCACCGGAGCAGAGACATTCTGTTTTACAGGCTAGGGCCCGCCGGCGACATCCCGCACAGGGCGATTTGGTGTAGTGGCCCTGCACCGATAGTAGTCCCTAGATTAGGGGTATTTAGCACTCGAAACCGAGCCAGTCCGACATCTCACCGTCAGCGCCACCTAGCAACTTCCACCCCCGCTGTCAGCTCACTGCTCAGTGCTCACATCTGTCTTAGTCTCATAGCTCGTCTCCATCAGCCTTTTGCCGCTTCTGCCGATCCTGCCCGATTCCTTGCAGAGCTGGACCTTTCGGCTTTGGAGTTGGGCAGTTGGATCACTCCACACTGGGACTGGGTCCAGAATTTGGAACATTGGAACACTGGGACATCCGCTGCTGGCCTGCTGCCGTACTATGCCGCCTGCCGCGTACCGCCCGCCTCCCGCCGTCCACAGCCCAGTATCCGCCGTCCCGCTCTACGCCAACTCTCCTGTTCATTCCGAAGAGACAGGGAAACCGACATGGTGATTCTTGCTGGTCTCGGGGACCTTAGTCAACAGTCTTTTCGCGTTGAGTCCTGCACTCGGGCTGGAGTTGGGATTTTGGATGCGCTGTGTAAAACCTGGTACTTTCACGAGGGAAATTGAGGGAAATTGAGCGGCGTCCTGTCCAAAACGTGCGCCAATGGGAATTATTGAGTCGGGTTTCTTGCAGATTGCTGATCTCTCTCTCGCTCTCGCCTTCCGTCATCAGGAGGGGGAGCTTTACCCGCGACGTGCATCGCATCCGCAATCCCGCATGCATTCATTGCATTGTGAGCGTCTACGCGGCGCAATCCCCGTTCATGGCGCCCGTTCCACGGTTACACAAACCAAGCTCAACACCCTCGTCAATATCAATGTGTTTTCCCTACTTCAGGAACTTAGAATCGACTCATTCGAGCATTTGATCCAACTGATGGGGTGTGGTCGACCGTTGTCCAGCATCGCGACACGGCCGAGCCCAGTCGAGGTGTCTGGAGCAATCCTGTTGGAAGTCCGAACTTACCAGTGCCTGATTATCCCGATTTATACGAATCTCAAGGGTGTATCAAGGGTACCTCGGGCGGTCGATGGACCGGGCCGCGCCCGCCAGAAATAAATAGAACTTGGAGCCTCGGACGGACGATGACACGAGGAATTACCAGTCCGGTCCTCCTCTCATTTCTTCCTTCCCCTTGCTCAGGAATTATAGTTTGGATGCTCTGCTCACTTCTGGCTGCCGCTGAGCGGTGCTACACTGGCTAGCGCCAGGGACTGATGCAAGACCATACAGCATACGGAGGATCCGTATGTGATGGGATACGTCCATGGCCTCCCCCGGGCCCAATCCAGAGCTCCGTGCCACCGTTAATTCTTCTGATGCTGTGCCGCAACCGGACGATTGCGATATGCGAAGCGCATCGCCTCAATCACAAAGGGATGTTAGTTTCTGTCCCGCACTAACGGTTCGACCAGAAGCAAGCCATGGAAAATAGATTAACAGCCTCTTGAGTCTTGTTGCCACTCGATGCTTGTGGAACGACACCCTTGGCTACAGCGGGTTGACGTCGCAGCCTCCAAATTGAGCCTGGTCGACCTAATAAAATGACTACTTATCTACAGAAACATGGTATGCAGATAGTATGTACTATTCTTGGTACGTATCGCATTTTCGTTTCGTGTTTGTGACTCCGAACGGTCGAGACTCTGCCCTTGATTGACTAGGTCAAGCGGGTGACAACGACTGTCGACTCTCGAAGTCTCGAGATAGGATATCTTTCTGTGCCTGTTTCTGCTCTGACACTGTCTGTTCGCACCTATCATAGCCTTCATCATACGGACACGGTATAATAGAAGTGTTAGCAGGCGGATGGAGGCTATGCGGGATGTAAGCCTTCATTGCTTTGCCCTGATGTGATTCCAGGTTTCACCTAAGACTCCATCCAGTGCTCTCTACAAGGACTGGACCTCCATGCATACAGGGCTTGCGAGTTGCAAAAGTCCCACAGCGTAAGATTAAATTCATGCAATCCTTCAAATGCAGCCACTGGACCGCATATCGTTTTGACATCCACCCGGTGAGCCGCGCGGTAATTGCGGTGTCACATCAACACATTTCATCCACATTCAACAGGATATACTTGTGACCCGATCAGGGATGCCTAGGATTATATCATGCAGGTAAACGGAAATACTGTTACCCCCACAAAACGTTTTCGTGTAACGGTGTAACCGATCCCCAAAGCCTGGACTTCGAAGCACCAGACTTCGCTACCGGTCTGTGTACAAGTACAATATCGCTCCGGCCCGTATCGAGCTGTCTCACCTAGCTCCAAGCAGCCAACTGGTTACGGTGTTTGTTGGAGCCACACAGCCCAACCTCCACGGATATCCTGTGTGACATGGACGGTCCGTGGTGAACATACTGTGCTTGCCGGCTCGTTGATTGTCTGTCAGTGTGAAATCGTTTGTTAATTGGGAAATTCTAGTCCGCCTGTTGTGGTCGTCAGGTGGTACACATACCTCAAATAGGGTAGTTAGGAAGCATATGGAAATCTATGCTTCCTCATATTGAAATGTTTTAGCTAGGGCATCCGATCCGCTACGGCTAGGAATATGGGTATCTATCAATGTTGGATTTGATGCCACCAAAGCGTGTATCCAGCAGGCTTGGCTTGATTACCGGTATGGGTGTATTTTCTCACGATGGTCGCTGTCGGATGGTCAGTGTCTCTCTCACCCTTTGCCGCCGTCCAACATACAACTCAACACAGTGCGGCGAGGTCTCCTAAGAGCTGAGATCGCCACTCACTCTCTGGGTTCACCATCCATGATCCACCCCTCGTACGTCATCGTATTCTTTGTCATCCCTGCGCGGCGTTTTCCCGGCGAGATTTTCAAGACCTTTGAGTGGATGACCAGATGACCTTTCATGGCTCCATCACAGCAATCCATGCCTCCACGCCTTCCATGGTCCATCGACCTCGGCGGCTCGGAGCACCCCAAGGTGGTCAAGTGATGTTTGCATTCGGAATGTCTCGCAGGGCCAGGGAAGCTGAATTCACTCGAAAGTCACACCGCTTTCCATAGCGGAAGAATCTCCCAACCGTACGGCGTGATGTTAGTGGTCCAAACCCGACGGCCACCAACATGCCAACGCGACCAGACAAAACCAATCCACCCTTCGACCTGGCCAATCGCGATCCCAGGACCGCTTCTCGCCCACGATGGGGGCCTGTCAGGGCCCTAGAAATTCGTCGGATCACCCGATTCGTCGGCCTTTTTACCTTTTCTCGCCGAGCACATTGGTCGGAGGGAATGCAGCGTAGCGCGACGCCATGGACGATAGGCTTGCACCAGGTCCAAGGTACTCGTACCATGGTGACCCGCCTGCGGGATTTAGTTTCGGTTTTCTGTGAGATTTCTTGACTCGTCGAGTCGTGGTCCGTTCACCATTTGGGGTTTCGTGGTGATATTAGCTAGTTATTGAGGCAACGTACTCTGTAGTCCGGGCATGGCATTGGAAGAACGCTACATGGATAATACGGTACTACTGTGCCCCAGACCTGGTTTGCCGATCCAATCTCATCTTCGCAGTTCGCACAGCTCCGTCAAGTGTCAACCCATCCATCGAGCCAGGCACTTCCCAGGATGAACAAATTGAAGTTTGAAAGCATTACACACGTTTTTCGACCAGCCAAAACACTGCATCCACGCAACAGCGGCTATGCGCGGTAGTCGTTCCTCTCCATCCCTGCTGCGTGCTCCGCATGTAACTGCGGTCGTACTACCACCGGTCAAATAACAAATTCCACCTTCCATGGGTTTCTCTGCAGAGTGCAACCAATATCTCGCCGCAGGGAGTACCCCATGTTGACAAAATCGGTGAGGGATGTAGTCACCCCTTGTGTCTTTATTTCGATAGGCCCCTTCGTCCAGCTGATCCGTTGATCAAGGGTGAGCGATGGACCTGCGATGGAGCGATGGAGCGATGGAGCGCCCACGAAGGCTCCATAAGCCCAGCGGACTCATTCTCGATATGCTCGTTTAGGGATCGCGAGGGGGCAAGGGCGCCGTTATACCATGGAACGCACAACGCTCCGGCTCTCCTAGGTGGCGTGGTTAGCGGCGAATCTAAGTGCTGGTCCGTCCCGTTGAAGCTGATCGGCTGGAACTGAATCGACTTGGTGGAACGAACCATCGACGGACAGAAAAGGTACGGTACGGACGGGAAATGTCGCTTCGGTGACAGCATCCCACCGGCACCGGCACCGACACCGCCCATTTGAATCAGTAAGCAATGTTGGGGACGGAGAATAGAACGGATCATTGCGTGATGGTCTGGAGGTGACCAAATATTAGTCGCCGTTCAATCCATCATGAATCTCTCCCGGCTGACCACAGAATTTGCCTTCCCCAGTCTCGAACTCATCGTTATAACTAATTTCAGATTCCAGCGATGACACCGATGCACGGGATAGGTCGAAACGTGTGGAGACGGAGGGGAAAGAAATCCTTAAAGCGGATGTGCCCAACTCCCAAATGATCCTACCTAGGGACGGAGTGACCGAGACCCGTTCGATTTTCTATATTATAGGTACCATCCGGTCCCTTATTGGCCACTGCCTCCTTCTGCCCCTGGCCTCTTGGTGATCGACGGATCAAAACTCCTACCAAACTTCAGAACTCATGAGCAGGGACTTCCATGTCCTGATGTTCAGTGACCACGAGGGACGACGGATGAATAGTGCCGGCACCTCGCGGGATTTTTTCGCCAGCAAAGGGTCATGGATTGTGAATTGTAATTGTAGCAGTGACTGGACCTCCAGGGTCTCCTCCACGGTTAGCATGGGCAACGTAGTTATAATAATATCAAGCAGTGTATCCGTACGCTTGTTGGGCAAACCAAACGCCTAACCGCGCTTGTGGCGGTGGTGGACGGTGGTCGATGATCCATTGTGAGATTTTTGACTGCCTCCTTGGAGAGAGTGGATGAGCAGGCGGATCATTGGGTCGATTGACGCAGTAGTGGACTCTCCGTGCCTCACCAACTGAGCTCGGCGAATCGGGAATATGCATATATGGAGTGGTCACGGGTTGCTGATCTCGCCACTCAGGCACTTGGTCTCATCCAAGACGATGCAGAGCAGTTGGAAACTTGGAATCTGGGCTGGTGGAGAGATAGAACCAATATGAAAATGCAGTTGGACGGTCTTCCCCCTTCGGTCTTCACCGCTGAGAGAGCCTACTGGGTAAGGACCGAGGAACAGTGCAGTAGTGAACTCGTCACAATGCATCCAAGCTAATATTTCAACATATATCGACAATCGACATTTCATCCATATTAGCTACCAAGATACATCTCAACTGCTAAACCGCATACTCCAGAGGGTCTAATTAGGGAGAGTTTAGGGTGCAGGGAGCCTGTACTTGTTGCAAAGCTGCCTGGTTACGGGCCACCCCTCCGTCCCTAGAGGTCCTTGATGGGTGTACGATCCATATACAATACCCGACTAATCACCTGTAGTCTCTTCCCCCCTATCAAACCCAAAAGCTGCACGGCGGCAACTCGTCGGTCCTTCCCGTTGGCTCTGTGCGCAACTGTGCAGATGGGATGGAATTATAGTCACCTAAGCTAATTATTCCATACGTTGATACGTAGCTGATACCTCTAACTTCTTCCTCTAACCTTTTCCTCTAAGACCGATCCATGGCTACTCCCATCCACGTCCCGTCACGTCCGTCTACCGTCCCCTCTACCGTTTACCGTCCACCATCTACCGTCTATTTCGTACCCGTAGTCCATAATATGACTCCATAATCCGTACCGTATCCCGTCCATTAGGCATCTCCCGTCTATCCGCTCTCCCGCTGCCCAACCTTTTCCCCAATTCCTCTGCGTTCTTTTCCCATTAACCCGCCATTCGGGACTGGGGACACGCTTGAACCATATTTCTCTTCCTCTCCCTCCCCTCGATTTCCGAGCCTACGCTTCGCTCTCCCTCCCTCCGTCTCTCCACTCGTCCAGTGGTCAGTCATCACTACTAGTCTGGTCACTTGTCATCCTTCATCCATTTCAACTAGAATCCATACGCACCATTCATCCATCCATATTCCCTCCATCTCTTCTTCTAACTTCTTTATCCACCCTCCCTCTTTATTTATTCACCAACCAGATTTCTTCTTTTCGACACTCCATATCCCTTCGTCTTACATCAATCATCCCACGACTCAGATTCCATCCAATCCTCCTATCCTTCATCCTGTCTGGTCTCCATTCAGCTTACCGTCGCACCCGTTCCGTCTCCTTTGCCCGCTACCGTGTGTGACCAAGTGACTGGCCTCGCAACCCGTAAAACGATTCACCTCACCACCTGGTTACACTGCATCGCTTGTTCGCTCCGACCTTACATACGGTACGGGGGGATTCTGGCGCTTAATTGCAGTCCTGTCACGTCCTGCACGTCCTCGTGTGCGACATCTATTCTCCCGCACATTGCCGACAACGGTGTTGGAGCGCTGCAAGTCTGCAACCCACGATCAGAACGTCATCCTCGACCTCGTTGTGCCACGCCATCTCTTGACCGGCTGCACAAGGCTATGACCGACGCGGGCCGATCCTCGACTACTTAATTAGGTGGAAGGAAGGCCAGGTTCTCCGTCCGAATCTTCAAATGAATCCTCAAGTCCCCTCGCCTCTGGGCCAACAACCATATTGGTCTCCGCATCCGCCTCCGCATCCGCAACCTGGTGAGCAGCAGCCGCCGCCATCCACAGGACTTCCTCCTCCACCGCATGGTTCTGCTCCCGCTGCGAACGGTGCCTATCATCCTCCGCCACCCCAGGCTGTAAGTGCAATGATTCGCTGATACCGCGGTTCCACCCTAGTGGCAACGACGCGTGCATGGACAATGACTTCAGCTGACACTTGCATTTTCAAGACATCCTCCCTACCACCCTTGATCGATCCTCGCGCGAACATGGCCACCGCATCTCCATATCAGCATCAGGGCATCCCTCCGCCTCCTCACGCCCACTACCAACGCCCTCAGTACCAACAACCCCTTCCCGGCCCGCACCAGCTTTACGGCATGAACCATCCCGAGTATCCTGCGGGTTATTCCACCGCATCTCAGACGGCTCCTCGACAGAGGACCGCAATTGCATGCAAGTACTGTCGTCGCAGGAAGGTTCGTCATTTCCTCTCCCGCTGTTGCCAGCCAATGCTAACAGAGTCCCCCCGGTAGATCCGCTGTTCTGGTTTTGACACCTCGGAGGACGGCAAATGCACCAACTGCACGAGGTTCAACCAGGAATGCGTCTTTATGCCTGTTTCCAACACCAATACGCAAGCGTTTGTGCCGGTGCATGCCGCCTACGGTCGGGGCCCGCCTCCACCGTATCAACAACTGTACGGACCTCTAGGAAATCCGCTGCCTCCGCAGCAGGACTCGTTCGGGCGCCCTGCACCACCCCCGGCGGGAGCGTACGTGCAAAGCCCGACCTCGCCGTATCCTCAACAAGCGCAGGCGTACCAGCCGCCTCCTCAAGGATACGACGACCGCAGCAATGGTAGGAAGAGACCAATTGACGAGCCGCACACCCCCACCCTCCCCCCGCCCAATCCTGGCGCGACAGCGCAAATCCCCCGGAACGGGGCCCCCAGTGCTACTCCTCGCGACTTTGAATACACGTATCCCGATCCAACAGCCCTTGGCGCTAACTCTACCGGCTCTCCAGCTTCCACCTCGACCATCCCCTATCACACTCCTCCCGCCCCGCAGCAGCCCTACTACGCCGCGTCCGCTGCAGCGCCCGGCGCGCACCCCTCCCCTCCCACCGCGTATCCGCCGCACGACCCCCCGCGCGCATCCGCCTCGCCGCACTCGCAGGCATCCCCCGCCATGGGTCCGTCCACCCCCGGCTCCGCCACCTATCCGTACCACGGAGGAGCCGCGACAGATCCATCGCTGCGACCCTATGCGGGGCGCCCCGCCGATGGACGAACGCCGCCACCCCCGCCGACTGCGCCGCATGGCCCACCCAGTCAGTCGGGCGCAAATGGTCAGCGTGCTGGCATGAGCATCAGTAGTATCGTTTCCGATGGGGCGGGCTCTGGTGAGCGGAGCAACGCGGACCGGGACATGCTGAGCCGCCTTTCGCGGCCGTAAGTTGTCCGGTGGTGCTGTTGTCTGGTGGGGATCGTGGAGGTCCTTTGAAGACGGGATTGTTTCATCGATGGTGCGTGAGCAGGCTCGCCCATATCGTTCGGCCAGCGGTGAACGGCCGGGGTATGCGCTATGCATAGATCCATGAATGGTTCCCGTTTCGCTCGGAAAAGGAATCCAGTCAGTCGTGGTTTTCTCCTCGGGTGTTTCTTATTGTTTCGGTTTCGGTATAAATGGGAAGAGGCTATCTGCAGCGTGTTTGTTTTTGCATCTGGGGTGCCCAACGGAGGTTCTCGTCTGTCTTTCTCGCACGCTGTCCGCGGTTTCCCGGCAATGGTTTCGTTGCTCTGTTGCATTTCATCTCCTCACCTCGGTCGCCTCTCCTCCGGTCGAAGCCTTTGACCTTTGCGGATCATTTGTTCTATTGGTGGAGGGGTCGCCGTTCATAGCTAGAGTGTCGGGCAACCCGCTCCATACGGAAGGACCTGCCGTCGCCGTCTCCGTTTCGCGTTTCCCGGCGTTTTCTTCCTCGGTCGGTCTCAAACGATGGCACGTTTTTTTTCCCCAAAAGACGAAATTGATTTCCTAGATCGAGATATAGCTGCAAAGCTCCCATCATTTCTTTTTTCGCGGTATGCAATGGCTTGGTTCTGCTTGGTTCTACTTTGCGCATGTTCGATGATGGCATGGGAGAGGCTAATCTGATATGGGCTGGATGGCGGTGGTCTTGTCGATTGTAGTGTTTGCGTGGCGGATGGGGTTTGGGGGATGGAGGGAGGCATTATTATCATCGAGCGTGAGGCATGCAAATCTGTCTGGGATGGTGATGGTCCAACGGATGGTGAAAACAGGCGCATGGAGGGTAGAAATCCCGCTGTACGTTAAACATTTTTTGCCTCTTATCATCAACTGAGTGGGTCATTTCGGTGAAATATAAGGACGTGTCCAATGCTGGCCCAGCATGTTCTGACGTCGAATCGTGACTATAATATACGGACTAGGAGGGAGGCAGGTGGAGTGGTGAAATGATAGTTATCTTGTCCTGCCACCATGGATGAAAGGCACATTATATCCTCCTCTAACACCGGAAAGGTACCATAATTTACCTACCGACGTAACCATCAAGAGGTCCATGGTAGGCAGGCCGTTTCACTGAAGCTCATCAATGATATTGACCACCCTGGGGATAAGCAGAAATCATCATTGAACCCTTCTAGTTGAACACTCATTGCGCCGTTCTATAATAACATAGCAATAACGTAAATGAACATAGCCAATTATCAATTCGTACATTGTCGCCACTACTATCAAAAAGTGTTTCGCTTATTACTTTGGCCGAGTAAATCAGCTCAATGTCTCAACGGAGTTAGGCATGACGAGGTCCAAGGTCAGCACTCTTCATTGTGCGCATACATTCATGCACCTCTAATACCCTCAATTACATACCCAGGCGGGAATATCTCGACAGTCTCATAACAAGGCATTAAGACTAAAAGTCTCTAGAAACAAAGTTGATCTCCGTCACCATGTCAGATTTCCGTGTATGGGCAAAGACGTCGCTTTCGCGGCTACTGCCGTTAGACGACGATTCTCTTCATCAAATCTTGGAATACTCAGAGTCGCTACCATCGGATCAAGCTGCCGAGCACCTCAAAAACCTGCTAGGCGACTCCCCACAAGCATTCGAATTCATTTCGTCATTCAACGTCCGGCGCCCGAAAGGAAAATCGACACCGGGGTCTAGCAAGCCGAATGCTACGGCGTCGTCGTCAGCTCTGGAAGCACCGCGAGGGAAACCGAGAAAGAAACGCGGAGGCGCGCAGTTCAATAAGCTCCCGGCGGTCAGGCGCCTAGAAAATCATGGAAATGTCACGGGCGGGTACGTCAAGAAGGGCGAAGGAGACTACATGGCGTTCAATCGAGCGCCCGGTGGGAACTCCGCCGGCTTGTCGGATGCGCTTTCACTGAACGAATCGCCCTCGGGACCATCGACGAAGGCCTCAACGAGAGAGGCATCTCCCGCAGCCCGCTCGAATGTGGGATCCCCAAGGCCAGGGAAACTGCCGCCGTCTGCAGCGGGGCCGCTGGTCTCCGACGCACTCTCTCGGACGTCATCCCCAGGGCCATCTTCTCGACCAAAATCCCATCCAAAACCCCCTGCGGCCCAGACTCTCCATATCACCGGCGGGACGCCGATGCAAGGAGCCAGCACCCTGTTATCAGACCTCGACTCCGCCATCCGCTCCCTCGAGAACCAAACCAACCCCACCCTCTCATCCGCCCCGGACGCCGCTCGAAAGTGCTCATGCCAGGCCCGACGTCATCCCCTCCTCGCCGCAGCGCCTAACTGCCTCGCGTGCGGCAAGATCATCTGCGCGAAAGAAGGGCTGGGACCCTGCACGTCTTGCGGCACGCCGCTGCTCGGCCCTGTGGACGTTCAGGAAATGCTGAGGGCGCTGAAGGAGGAGCGCGGGAAGGCGCGGATGGACGCGAACAACGCTGCTGCCCGCCACCGTCCGGCCGTCGCGAGGGGCGGCAGAGGTGGGTATGCGGGGCTGTCGCAGCCGGGGCTCCTCGGGGCGAGCTCTGCGCCGTCTTCCACGGTGCAGTCAAGGACCGCCTCACCGTATAGTTCCGACCGCGACACGCGGAGCGCCGAGGAACCCGAGATGGACGCGGCGTTGGCGACCGCGACCAAGCATCGCGATAACCTCCTAAAGTTCCAGGCAGAGAACGCCCGCCGGACGCGCGTTCACGACGAGGCAGCGGACTTCGACATGCCGGCGATGACGCGCACGAACGTGTGGGCCAGTCCGGCGGAGCGCGCGAAGGAGCTGAGACGACAGCAGGGCGTGTTGCGGAAGATGGAGGCGCGGGCACGGCCGGAGTATGAGAGGAGGAGAGTGGTGGAGCTGGATGTGGGGAAGGGTGGGAAGGTCATTCGGAGGGTGCGGGTCTTGGATGAACCGGTGGTCGCACCCGAGGAGAGTGAAGAGGAGGTGGAGGGGGATATTGAAGACATCGCTGAGCAGGAGAATCAATCCCATATGCGTGGTGACAATCCCCTGAGGGGGAAGTTGGTCAAACCGGTCGCGAAAGTTTCTGGATCAGCGGCGAAAGGGAAGGCTCACGAGAAAGAATCGAGCTGGAGGCGGGTGCAGGATGATTTTTTGGACGAGTCGGACTGATGGTGGGATTCAACTAGAGCACATAGATCACGCCGAGAGGCGAGGGGATATGGTTTCAAAAATATTGGAAGGCTAGATTTCGTCCGCACCTTGACTGTGCACAGATCGTAGCTATCTTAGAGTCGTTAAATCTACACCCTCATCACCATCATCAACCAGTGCCATATGTTCTCTATTAGATCCCAATGCCCCAATATCAACAGGGCCTATCCACCATACCGCCCAAGCGGGATAGCAAACACATGCACGAGAAATGGTGCGGTGAGCTTCATCCTTCGAGATAGAGGGTCCAACATCGATTACCTCGAGCAAACAGTTCCTCCAACGCGCCTTAGTACCAGCTTCGTGCTCTATGCGAGTGAAAAGTTCATGACCGGGCCTCCCCAGTTGTAGTCCTAGATGCAACCGCGCGCAAGAAACACGACGAGAAATGCGAAAAGACAACGGGAGCGAAGCGCCTGGGTAGTAACGATTGACCAAATCGCAAAAACGTTGTGGAGCCCACTCCTGCCCGTATGATATCCGTGTAGTGACCACGACCGAACAGGAACCCATGTAGGAGTCTACACGATGCACACAGGACAAATCAGGGCTCCCTGGAACCGGTGGGTTCTAAACAAATCCAAAAAGGGCCGCAAAAGCAAATAGAAACCCAGGGATATCAATGAAGAGAAGCGGAAGGAGGGGATGCAAAATGTTCGATGAACATCCCAAACCCCCCGATTAAACACGACGCCAATGGGAGACGGAGCGCCTGCCTCCTCCGTCGATGCAAGGGATGTGCAACAATCCCATGGATATATTTTATGGAGGGGTATCACTGGAGAGAAGACCGTGGGCGCATCCGGAAATATCGAATGCGCCCAAAGGCTGTGGACAGAGCGCCAGCCTCCTCGGTCACAGCCAGAGTTGATAAGATAGACGGTGGTAAATCGTATTCGGGGGGTAGAGCCGAGACAGATACGTCTCCTAATCGATGGCAATCGCGGGCGTCGACGTGAAGGTAGCGGCAAATGAAGGTATCGGCTGATATGACGGGAGTATGCGGGAGTATGAAGCCGGAGCGCTCTCCCTCTTGCAAAAATCGACGTGATTGAGACAAGGGGATCGGTTGTTCGAGGAATATAGGAGTCTCGCATAGCCCATGCTGCAAGCTCCCATGCTGCAAATTTCCCGTTCTGCAAGGAGTCGTCTGGAACGATTCGATGCTTCTACAAGCTCATCGTCAACCATTCCCATTCCTGTGGCCCAGCCGGCGCTCCAACCAGCGGCGTTTGCGTGATATTCGCCATATTGACCGTCATCGGCGGCTGCGACACCATTCCATGCGATTGGGCGATGCTGTGATCCCGTCTCCGACCCTGAGCGATAGCCGCGTGTGGGTGTTGCGTGAGGCCACCCGGTGCCCTACCGGCGGTGTCGTCCGCCGATTCCATGTCGATGTCTTGGGAGCCGACTTTGCTGTGCCGGCGGGATCGTTTGGGGCCCATGTTGAGGCCGCGCAAGGGAACCGCGCCAGCACCCGCCTGCTGCGGCTTTGGTGGTCCAGGGGCAATGGGTACGACGCCGGGCTTTGCGCTGTTGGCGGCCGCGGTCGCTCCCATCGCGGTAGAGTTTGCTGATGTACTGGTGAGAGGGCCACCAGTGCCAGATTTGGGGGACTCGGACTCGTTCGCGGCTCGTGGGGTAGCGGCGGGGGTTTGGACAATGGAGTTCTTACGGGAGGATTTCTTCGACGACCGGGTGGATGCGGATCCCACCGCTGGCATCGTATTGTTGCTACCCCGATTTCGTTTCTTGATGACATCCGTCTTGAGCGAAAGCGGACGCACAACGCCGTGTAATTTCAAGAACAGACCACAAGCGTTGCAAAGCGGGTGCCCTTCTGGGTTCCGACGCCACAATGGAGTCGTTTGGGTATAGCAATTCGTGCAGGTCGTTGGCGGGCCACTTTGGTCTCCGGGTTTACTTCCTCCTGGCGAGCCTGGCCGCGACGGAGCCGCAGAACTGAAGCCGGACTCGGGTGGTGATGAGGGAGAAGATTGCGGACGCTGATGGATATGCTGAAGGTGACCAGCCAACGCTGCGGCGTTGGGCGTGGAGGAGGTGCGGGGGATCTTCTGCTGACGGCGCGGATCGTTGCTTCGATTCCGCATATCACTCACAGACACTGCCGACCCTTGGGAGCGTCCCATATTGGATCCTCCAGCGGTCCATTCTTGCGGAGACGGCATCATCTCGGTCGGTCCTATGGTGACCGATTTTCGCGGAGGCCCCGCCGGGTAACGCGCCGGAGTGGGATTGAATTGGTTGGTCAGATTAGTTTCCCATTGCAGTCCGGCGTTGAGCTCCATGCTAGGGTCATCCATAATATAGTCATGGGGGATTGCGAGCGTGCGGTCCGCGAAAGCGTCTCCTGATTCTTCGTCGTTCTCTTCATCGTCGCCGCCAAAGGTGAAAAGCTCCGCATTTCGAGGCGGATGTTGCGGCAATACGCGCTGATTCGCAAAATCGTGGTGGAACACCTGGTTCGGCTCGACGTGGGCAGAGCCTGGGAACGAATGCGCCTGAAAGTTCGACATGGACGAAGATGCGCTCATCGCACTAAACATGTTTTCGCTTTGCGGATCGAACATGTACGGTGCCGGCACGGGATTGGAAAGGTTGGACGGACGATACTGCCCGAATCCACTAGCCATACGTCCCGTGCGGATGTCCATACCGTTGCGGTCAAAATACATATGTTCCCCGTCGGCGAGAGGCTGTGGTGTCGATGCGGCAGAAGGATAGGTGGATCCTGGCGGAGAATAATAGTCGGCGGAATTCAAGGATGATCCCATGGCGGTTTGGTTATAGACATTGAAAGGGGCGTTGGTGGCCGGAGAACCCACGGGCGAGAAGGCGAAGTGTTGTTGAATCGGGCCCGCTGAATTCATGATAGGGTCATGGTCGAGTCCAAAGGATGTATGGATGTCGAAAGGAACCTGGGAAATTTGCCTTTCCAAGGAATTGATTGCCAAGCCGTGCGGCTGCTGCTGGTCAAGGGAATAGTCGCCCATGGCAGCTTCCGAGTTGGCTTCGTCGGGGATCATGACGTTATGAACAGGGAACACCTGCGGTGAGCTTTCCGCCGGTCGTTTTCGAGGCTGCTGAATGTTAGAACTCAAGTTCACAGTGGCATGTTTACTTCCGGCGATACGAACCCTACGTTCATCGATGCTGGTCTTGCGGACGTGGCGATGGACATAGCCAAACTCCTCGTCCTTCCGGACGTTCGGCGGTAACGCAGGAGCAGAAGCATGAGCTAGATGGAAATCGGTATCTTGAAGTTGTTGCTGCCTTCTGATGGGGATGGCGGAAGCGATCGAGTGCGAGGACGCTTGCGCAGCTTTGCCCTCTGAACCAGGTGATGGTGGCAGTCCTGCAGGTGACCCAACCGAAGAGGAAATGATAAAGTCGTCCAAGTTCATGGGCTCAGCCTGAGGGACATGCTGGTCGGATGCCTTCCGCAATTGAGCAATCCCGCTGGGCGCGCTGGTTACGCTCAGTTTAGCTGTGGGTTTGCCGGAGCCGGCTGCAGTGGAGGGTGTGGTCCCGTTGCGAGCGAGCCTAATGAGGGAGTTAATCATGGTTATGGAAGAATGGAGCAGCCATGTACACACCCTTGGCGTTCCAATTCCATCTTCTTGAGGTTCATGGACATCATCCGCCAGGTTAGATTCTCCATGCGTTCGGAATTCGGCAGTTGCGCCTTGGTCCGACTGTAGAGCTTCCATATTTGCGTATACAATGGATCTTTCCGCTGCATATCTTCCGGACTGCTCATGTCGGCGCCTCCGGCGTCATCTTTCCATGTGGGGAAAATCGATTGGGAGAGCATTCCCTGCCGAACGGTGGTGTCGGTGGATGAGAAATCCAGATTGGAGTCTAGCGTGCCGGTGGAGGTGAGAGATTGGGCGTTCGAGGATGACGACGATGAGGTCTTCGCGTGGTCGGGAAGGAAATGTACGCGCCTTGGAGATGATGAAGGAAGAGAGTCGGATTCGAGAGGGAAGCCTCCAATGCCGGATTGCTGGAGCGAGTGATGGGACAGGTGATTGTCGGCAAAGAGGTTGTTGGTCTGTGAGACAGAGCGCTCTCCCCCACGCTCCCCATATTGCGCCCCAGACATCGTTGCCGAAGGAGATGTTGCGCAAGTCCCCGGAGTTGCGGGTGCGAATGCTGAGACGTGCAGGACGGGAAACGCAGTGATGCTGAACGCACGTCGGCACGCAGACGGGAAAGGCGTTTCTTTTTCTGTTCCTTTGCGTACTCTACCGCTTGACAGCGAGCTCCAGGCCGACGAGGAGGGATGGTGGGAGATGGAAATGGAGAGGGACAACGGGCAGCCGGATGATAATAGTGGAGGGTAGGGGAATCCGGGAGTCAACCTGGTCGCAAGCGCGGCCAGTAGGAGGCGATCGGGACCAAATGGAAGAACGAGGTTGGCCTGAAAGCCGTATAATTTGCCCTTGGGTAGAACGCTAGCGACGCCGATGAGGCTGCAGGTGCGTGGGTCCCCTGGTACTCCGGTCTCTGGTCTCTGAGCTCGAGCCTTTGGGCTCTGGTGGTCAAGGTTTGATGGAGACGTTCACGTTGGAGAGGAGGATTAATAAATAGTGAGGGTCGACAATGGGAACTGGGAACGGAAACAGGAAGAAGTGAAGGGGTGGGGTTGAGCGACGGGCGACGCCCACAAGCAGCACTAAAGACCGACGCCAGGGTTCCGCTACTCTAATGGTGTTGCGCGCAGCTTAGTATTCTCACTATTCTCCCGAAATATTATGATGGACTGGATGTCCTGGTGGTTTTGAGTGGGAGAGAGTGGGATGAGGCGTCCGGGTTGAGGAGCGAAGCTGGGGGTGGTTGTGAGATGAACTGAAGATGGTGGTGGGCTGGTGGCAATAATCCCCGCTTAGTTCCAGTCTGCTAATATTATTCAATCCACGAATCGTCATCAGGTTCTTTTTTAGCTCTTTGGTCTTGTCACTCTGGAGAGTCTTTGGATAGTAGAGAAGTAGGAAGAGTTTGATATTCAAGATGGGATTCTGAAGTACAGAATAATAATATGGTCTTGAAGTATGAATATTACCGTACCGACACCAGGTATTACGGTAAGGTTCTGGATACTTGGACTTGAATTATGCATTCTGCATTACTAGTAGCAAGATCCTTTTTCATGATTCATCTTCAAAGTAACGAAGGATCGGGACTTCAGGAGCCTCTCCTAACACAATCCTAAGTTCTCCGACTCCTCCGCCGATCCCTCTGCGTTCTTCATCTCGTCCCTCGAACCTCATTCCCCAAGTCTCACGGACAGATCCTCAGATCCTCACCAACCCTCAGCCACCGAGCACTAACGCAACGTTAGCGTTCAACACAACTCTAGAAGATGCACCAAACTGGTGGAACACTGGTAGCCTGGTACGTACTTGGTAGGGACTCGAAATGCGCTTAGAAGTTCGAACCCTCGCCGCCGTCTCTCCACTACCGATGAATTATGTCCGATGTGATTCGTTCGTCGCTTCGCTGCAGACATGGCATGCAAGTATGCGACCCGTCTGGCGTCCTCATCTACATGTTTGTATTCTCGTTGGAACCGGACATGATCTCCTGAGTTCGGACTGCGCCCATACGCCGGCCGAAATCCGAACCCTCTTATAGTTTACACGTAGCCCTATTCCATACATACCAACGAGTTGAGACAGCGAGCGCCAATCGAGTGGAAGAGAGCTTTATTAATCCGGTAAATATTTGACCGGTATGAGTATGACGCCTCCCGGTATCATGAATGAGTGATGGATACCGGGGTGGACTACATGTGGGAGGGGATCCCTGGCCGTGAATTTACTGCCCTGGTGGCGGTGAATATATGCATATTTCACCAAGGATGCCTTCGAAAGTTGACCTTCGTTTCGAATATACCGGCACTCGGTGTCTATAGGAATCGAAGCCGTTGTTAACCTTGGCTTGAGCCGGTATACTGAATTCATGCGACCAGAAAGCCACCGGGACTATTCCATCCCGAGAACCCCAAGTCCAAGGCTAAGGGAGGTCGAATGGAGCCTCAATAGCTTCCGAACCGCCCGGTGGCAACAATAACACCATGTTTTGCAGTTTGCCATTGTAGCTTAGATCTTGATATGACATGATTACATCATTCTGGGAGAATCATCAGCGGGGCACCTCTTCACGTGCCAAACCTGAAGTGAACCGACCGTTGTGGAATTACGATTGTCCAGAACACTCCACTAGGGGAGTGTGCATCAGAATGAACAGATGTTTTATATTCGGTTCCTCCATGCAAGTTCCGATCCGAATATATGTACTGTACATGTAAACAGTATTCCGTAATGAGTACTTAGGACCCACCTTTTTCCTATCCAAAGCTGCCGTCATCCTATCGAATTCAATGAAACATCTTCGGCCCGACCGATCTAGTTAAGGACCGGGAAGCCCCATCGAGGCTGCACGCCGTCTTCGGTGGTTGACGACTTACGACTTACGAGTCATATCTCACATGGGATGGTCTTAGACTCTGGAGAGTCGAGCACTAGAGGCGCTCTCAAATTGGTGCGATCCAACGAACCACACTGTCCCAAACTCAACCACCGCCTCCCGCCCCGGTTTCACCCGAATTGACCTGTTTTCGTGCAAATATCGGAGCTAATCTATCCCAACTTTCCGTTCGCTGGGTGTAGATTTGGCTAGTTACGGCTTTAATTTAACTTAGAGAGATGCATCTCGGGGATATTGGAATTTGCGTGCGGACTGGCTCGGATGGTTTCGGTGATTCGGTCCTCAAGTCCCAACGCTTGAAGTCCGAATTTCCTCACTCGGTCAGTCCTCACCAAGTCACCAGCCACCCCTGGTCAATCCTACATCACGGAACGAAGATGAAACCAAGACTCACAAGGAAAGTATTTACGATTATGGCAGCCGAACGTCCGTCAAGGAGAGGTCCATATATTGGCGCCATGGGCCCAACCGCCAAAGGTTCCACCGTCCAGTTCGAACGAAGTCAATGATGAATGAACATACCTAAACCTTTGGGCTTTCATGGATGCGGAACGGTCGCATTTTGGTTTCGTTACCTGTACGCCGGAATATTTGACTCCAGCTAGACAATTCTCCGGCCATACCTAACTTATCATAGTGGGGTTGGCGGTTCGTGCAGGCATCGGTGTATTAGAACCGATGCCGAGTCGAGCACCGGTCGTGATGGACCAGGGAGTCCTCAGTGGTACAAACTACAATGCGACCAGTCGCTACCGTAGATTCACATCAGACTTTACGCTCTTTGCCCGGCTTCAAGAGCATCGGCGGTCGCAATGATGATGGGAGGAAGATGATCATTCATAGCAGTTTTGTCGCCAGCTTGCCGACCAACATGACCAGCGTCCAGTATCTTCAACATCTGGTAAGTGGTAACCGTGCCGGATCGTTCGGGTTTGAGGAGCTTCAAACCTTCGAGAACAACAGCAGAAGCTATTCCGAGTTTCAATATTCAAACACTTCTTGCGATTCCAGTGCCCCGTCAAGGACCCCACGCCGCACAGGCCAGTAGTCGCGTGCCGAATAGGATGCCCTGACAGGATACCTAACCACTTCGGGTATCCTTGGTGTCGTGCAATCTGTAATCTGACAATTTCGCCGCCGTCATAGAATTCCAGGACTGAGGCTCGGAAGCGATGGCGGTGGGGACTGGCCTGGGGCTTCGATGGAGATCAGAAGCCGGGGATAGGGAGTTAGGGACGGACAATCAGACGGACACAGTCGACTGACGGCGTGGCGGCGTGATAGTGAGCTGCAATCTGCTGCTGCTGGAGGTTCGAACTTCAAAATTCCAAAGTTTCAAAATGAGGAGTCGATGAGTTGGCTGTCTCGAGTCTCGACTCTCGTGGGCTGCAAGCCTGGAACAGGATGATCGATAAGGACGCGGAAGTGGAGGGCAGCAAAATAGTGGGTGCGTTCAAGGATCAGGGATGATGGCAGGGATGGGATCGGGGACAAGGTCAAGGATATCATTGCCTTGCTGGCTCTTGGCAGCAGGTGCGACTGGCCGGTGGATCCTGGAGCTTCTGCGGTTCGGTAGTTCAGCGGTTGAGCCTTGGGGTTGGGATTGGGCGGTTTGCCCTTTGGGAAAGCGTGCCGCGTGCCGCGTGGGGGGCCTTCGGCACGGACTTGCTTGCATCTTGCGCACTGGGCACTCTGATAACCCCCTGGAATGGGAATAGACGTACCCCCACATTCCCCGTCCTGCTTCCACCGCCCATGTGCCTTTTTCGGAGTCGGTCCAATTATCCAATGGGCAATGATGCTGACCTGGGAGTTTGGACTGCGAATCTCGACCATCTCCTTCAATCTCTCACCGTTCAACTCCGTTGTCCACGTCGCAATTTAGGATTCGGGGGGCTCGCATGTGCTGGGCTGCTGGTCGTTTCGATTGTCCCTCCGTGGCGCCGGAAGGGGAGCGAATCCGCGTTTCATGTCTCATGTCTTCCGTTTTCGCAACTTGCTCTTCTTCGGCAGCGTTTCGAAAAGAGTGAGCCCCTGTGGGTGATCGATGGCGGTCGGAATCCTCCGTCAAACCTGAAGCAACGTCATCAACGATAGGGCAGATTTGGGGTTGTAGACCTCCATGCTTTTCATCTCGACTTCGTAGTTCGTACTTCGGTCCGAGATCTTTGGGGGTTGGATCAATACCTCCGAGCCTGGAGGAATCGACAATGGATGAAGAGGACCTTTTTGCGGCGGATCTAATATGAGGGGGAATCAAGATAGCCCACGTCTGGTTCGAGGCTGGCTCATGATGTTATGCAGACAGCCATCCATTTCATACGACCTATCAAGTGGAATGCTCCTAGACAGCCTGGCATGAATGTACACACGTGATAAACTTGAACGTGGAGGCGCGAATTGAAGTCTCCTTGACCGATTGAACGATAGAATTGAATCGAAGCTTGCGGCTCTCAATAATACAGATAGGAAAAGAGCAGGACAGAGAGCAGTTTATATGCTCCAGGAATCCAAGTCAACGGGGCTGAAACCCGAGTTAAAAAAAATCTCTTCTCGTTGGTTCCAGGACCAGATAAGTTATCGCGGGTGCCTGTCGAATGTCACACAGCAACATCCCTATCCTACCAATGAGCCCACGCGTTGGGCGATGGGAAACTCGCTCTGACCACTCCGAAGTCCACGCAGTCCTGAGCTGAAGACCTTTCGTGCTCAGGTGCGCTGGATATTAGGACGACATCCTGTCGGTCTCAGACACTTTCGCCGCTTTGTTATCCTCTTGAGTCGACTGACGTTCAATATTTGCCGAAATTCCCATTGCGGAACCAGACGCCTTATCTGTAGCAAGTAGTTACATACAATCGTCCCGGGAACCATGATGGTGTGCTCTGAACCTGGTGGCAATCCTCAAAGTTCTGCGTCCAGATCGCGGAGAACCCTTGTAGTATCACGATAAGATGCGGAGCTTAGGATAAGCTTGCATCACCTTTGGCTGGGTGGGCCTTTTGATACTGTTTAGTCGCTTGGTACCTGAATCCTGAGGGACCCTGGATCTCATTGAAACATAGTCGAGCTAAACCCAACCATATCCTACTCTTCTTATTTTCGTTCCTCGTTATCCAGATTCCCGTTGCAAGATCCCGGCCTCATCTCGTTCCCTGGCCAGAGGTAATGCTCAGAGCTGCGGTGCATGTGTTCAAGGCGCGGCTTGTGATCGCAGTATTATCTCCCGCTTCTGATCCTATTATCGGGAAGAACGAGCAATGCCCGCTCTATATCGTGGAGTATTCGTAGGGTGACCGCGGACTTGGAACTTCCAATGGATACAAAGGACTTCGACTTGCAAGTCCAAGTCCCAAGTGACATATCCTCTCAATCGCCGTGTCTCTGGGACTCGTTCTGTGAAGACTGCGCAGCATTGTTGGAGTCACTCATAGTCTCCTCACCCAACACTTTACTAGCGGCCATAAACCTATTGGACAGATATTAGCTAGGGGACTTGACGGACTGATGATGGATCTCAGAACTCACATCGCACCCGAATAGGCGCCCAACCCACGCATGCTCTCCGCTTGAATCGAGGTCATGCGAAGCAGGTTTTCCAGATCCGACATATGTGCCGTCAGTTGGGCGAGTTGCGAGTGGAGGTGGGATAGCTGTCGTGGTTTTTGCGAGGGAATGGTGCTCAATCGCGACGCTACTCCAGTCGAAGTGCTTCGTGGTGGTGGTTGTGACATGGTCGACGATTGGTGAGGATCAGATTTCGTTGGGCGGGCAGTTGCGCTATGAGGGGGAGTGTGTGAAGTATTGATGAGAGCTGAAACGCGCAACTCTAGTGAATAGTCGAATTAACTAACTTAGACTGATGGTAAGTTAATCTGACCTGGATGTAAACACTGATGCTCGGCGGGATGGTGGTTCATCTAATTTCTGACTAAGCCGAATGTTGGACGTCACCGAACCTCGTATCAAAACTTTCTCCCAATTTGACGAGAGCAACGGCCACCCTAGATGGTTGCTTTGCCATTAGAACGAGCATCTAGAGATGCAGCCACTCATTCTGAAGACTCGCCCGGTACCGTCACTCGACCTGCTCAAATATCTGAGAAAGTTGAACGGTGCCCGCCGCTCCGTCTCCTCTCAGCATGTCGGGATAAAGGTGGCAACCGGCGAACTCTCTCGACTCCGACCTCTACGATCCCAAATTGGCTCCAGGAATCCCTTCTCAAGACTCCAGCTTTCCAGTCGAAATAGATTATGCGGCGTGTCTGTGACAAGGCAATGTCTCGGGATCGCGCGGCCGGAAGGGATTCGACCCTTCACCTCCTACGTCCGAAACGCCTTCTTCGGACCGTGGACCTCCAAGAAGCGGAAGAACTACGAACAGCTTGAGCCCAATGATCTGCCGATTTCGAGCTTCATCGACGATACCTCCTATCCTTCCCGAGTCACCAAAGCCTCCAACGACCTCAAGTTGCGATGTACCGAGTTCGATGAGAACGGGAACGTCACGCTCGTCAACGGGGAATATAAAAAAACAGAGCTGATCGCCAAGGTAAGGGTTTCAGAGCCGTATTCTGACATCGGGGCTCTAACTTTATGGCCAGTATTCCCTCCTACCGCGAGACTTGCGGAAGATTGACTCCTCAATGCTACCGCACATCCTCATCCGACCGAGCGCGATTCTTCTAAATCTTCTCCACCTGCGAGTCTTGATCAAGCACAACCGGGTGCTCATCTTCGATGCGTACGGGAGCACGGACTCCTACACACAATCCGTGTTCATGTACGATCTGGAGGGAAAGTTGCGCGCCGCATCCGCGGACGCGAAACAGGCCGGTAGCCTACCATACGAGTTTCGAGCCTTGGAGGCGGTGTTAATCAGCGTCACCGGCGGTCTGGAGAGCGAGTTCGAAGGAGTCCGTGAGCCGGTTGTGAGGGTATTGCGCGAGCTGGAAGAGGACATCGATCGCGACAAGCTTCGGTACCTCCTGATATATTCCAAAAAGCTTGGGACCTTTGAACAGAGGGCTCGACTGGTGCGCGACGCTCTCGACGAACTGTTGGATGCGGATGATGACCTTGCTGCCATGTATCTGACCGCCAAAGCTCAAGGGGAACTCCGAAATGAAAACGACCATACAGAGGTGGAGATGTTGCTGGAGTCGTATCACAAAGTCACGGACGAGATTGTACAGGCGGCGGAGAATCTCGTCTCCAATATCCGAAACACCGAGGAGATGTACGTCTTCCGTATGTTCTTTACTTTCAACGCTAACCGTCTACCCAGTGTCAAAGCCATCCTGGATGCTAATCGCAACTCTCTCATGGTTCTAGACATCAAGTTCACCATCTGTACATTAGGCATTGCTGCCGGCACCTTTGTCGCCGCACTCTACGGCATGAACTTGACCAACTTCCTCGAGGAATCGGTCCTCGGGTTCGGCGGCGTATCCGTCGTATGCGGCCTCTTCACAGCCTTCGCCGTTATGTGGGGCCTTAAGGTCCTGCGCCGCGTGCAACGACTCCGGATGTCCGGAAGCCCTGGAATGGACACTTTCCGGGCGTTGGCTCGACCGCTTCACAGCAATAAGTCCTGCCAGCCCGAAAGGCCGAACTGGATGGATGAAAAGATCCGACGGCAGAACGCGCGAGCGCAGCTACACGGGTACCACGCGCAATTGCATGGGAAACAAGCGAGCCCACCTTCCGGCCCAAACAAGGGCGATGCGATCAAACGACGGGCGAAGCTTGAGGGTCAGTCCAAGGGAGCGGAGCATCCGGATGATCCGACAGGGGGGATCGGTGCTGACTCGGTGCTAGCGAAGCCGTGATGAAATGTTCTCTACTCTGCTCTCTCATGATTTCCATGTCCTTTCAAGTTTTTTGGCATAGCGAGGCGCTGATGGGCATCTGTTCAATATGTAGGCCTGGTGTCTGTCTGGCTTCACACTTTCCTCTCTAGCCCTGGTTGTCACAATACCCAACTTGTATTTTCCGAAACACTCAGCGTCGATGTACTAGACAATAGAGAGAAATTAGATCGAAATGTAATATATCATATTCTGTATGACTGTTGACTCCCACAACCATTCCCTTGTTACGACAATCAAACATGATAATATAGAATTCATTACCACGGTCAAAATGCCAATAACATTGTCCCTGGATTGCACCAAAAAATCAGATAAAAGAGCAGGTCATAAGCAATTTATATTCATACCAATGTTCGTTCGATCCCGTTAAGGGGCAAGACATGTTTTTCGACAAGGTGCTCTTCATGCTGTGGATTCCACCTTCGGCTGCGAGCGAACACCACACTGCATCACCGACCCTCTTCATATCGCCAACATCTGTAGAATATCGAAATGCAAAAAAATAAGGCGCCAAAGGGCAAAAAGAAACGCCTCGTGTGGGACTCGAACCCACAACCTTGGGATTAAAAGTCCCACGCGCTGACCATTGTGCCAACGAGGCCTGAATTCAATGAACATCGCCCATTTAAAGTAATAAAGTAAAACCTAGGTTGCAGTGAACCTATTCTATTACTACATATTACTTGGGAGAAGGAATCAACACCTCAAGAGCTATAATCAATATTCATGAGGAGAAACTTGCGGAACATCTAGTTCATATTTGTTTGTGGGGGAATTTCTTGACTGGCCACCGATCACCTGAGATCTTCTAGGAGTTACCGCTAATTAGGCCAATCGGCGTTCGACGGTTTGTTGAATGAATCCTTATTTTATATAACTATCGTGAAAATACCGTCTCTGATATACTTCGTATAGCTAGGTAATACTTCATAATTCACATTATTAAATTCGAGGCAATGGGGGTCATCACGACCAATTTGTATTGTGTCTCTGTAGTAACTGAGCCTAAGCAGCGAACGTGCTTAACCATCACCCACGCGTAATGCGACACCTTCTAACACCACTTGGCACACGACGAATCGAATACATAGGGTCATGCTGAACAGGGGTCATTATTGGGGTTGGAAACCATAATTATGTACTAATTTTCTATCTCCGTTTTCACTCGTTGAAAACAGCGATTTCTAGAGCTTTATTAAGATACTCAATCCTGCCTTTAAACTCCCTTATCGCGAACGCCTCAGTGGTGCGCTCCTCGCCGACTTATATCACAAAACATCGCTTCAAGTCCAGCGCATCATCGGCCAACGACGCGACCATTTCAGCCTCAATTTCAGTCTGGACGAGTCGAATAACCAACAGAACGATCGTGTCTTGAACTTCTCCGTTGTCTATCCTGACTTTGAATCGCTTACACTCCATACAAGACCTGTCGATGCGCAAGCCTCCTTGACTGGGGAATTCTATTACGAATATTTCCGCTCGGTGATGAAACAGGTGGTTAAAGGAGATTACAAGCGGATTAACAGTATCTCGACGGATACCCTGTAAGACAATGAGGAAGTTCTGGAGACTGTCAAGAAGATTTAGACCTATCGCATATCATCTATGTGCCTTGTCGATCTCATAATTTAAACCTCATTGGCGATATCATCAAGATGGACAATTTCCGCGATCGTTTCACCACTTTCAAGAACCTCGTTTGCGACCTCTCGTCCATTAGGCCGACCCAGCCCTGGCCTTTGCAGTGACATCATGCGAGCTAGAGCTCTAATTTCGACGGGAATTTGACAGGGCAGTTCCATGGACTTGACAGTCCTCCTCGCCTCATGTCGGATTGAGCTCTACTTAGATTCCGGAACATACGGAGTTTCAAATGGGACTTCTCCTTGGGGGGTTATGCGAGCTAAATGTCGTCGTTCGCCTGTCGTCCAATCGACAATAGCAGAGTGTGAAGTGACGCGGTTCTGTTCTTGTTAGCCAATCTTACCACTCAGACCTTGATGGAATTGGACTTACATCCCAAATAACCACAGTCCCAGGAGCCCATTTGACACGAGCCTGATAGTCAATGCCCCGGCCAATGTGGTCGTACAAGAAGTTCAAGAGTGCCTCGCTCTCTTCGTCTTTAAATCCGACGATTCTTCGAGTGACTTGATGCCAATTAGCTAAGGATTGAGCTGCAAAGTAGGAAGACTTACACCCTTTATTCACAAATAAGGCTTTCTCGCCAGTTGCCGGGTGAGTGCGCACGATCGGATGCTCCGAAGTAACGCCCTCTCGTTTCACTATTCCCCCACGTTTCCTGCTGAACTCCACTTGTTCGATTCCAGAGTGAAGAGCCTTAAGTCCATGTAGACGCTCTTTGAAGGCCGGTGACAATCGATTGTAGGCCTCGACCTGGTTGACGAATGCAGTGTCGCCACCAACTCCCGGAACATCCAAGGCGTACAAGAACGTGGTGGCAGGTGGCTGCTTCTCGAATGAGACGTCGGAGTGCCATCCGACACCGCTATTCCGATTTGCCAAAAAGAAATCAAATTCGCTCGTATTGACATTTCGATGCACGATAAGGAGCTCCGGATGGCCCTCGGGGGTTGGGCTGGTCGGATGGATGTGGAGACGGCCGAAATGGCTTCCGAGGGCGACGGGCTCCGTAAGTGGTAAGTCGGCAAGGTCCTGGTTACGGAATGCGACAACCTTTCGCTGGGCAACTAGTAAGGCAAGTTGATCTTTACCAGCGTCGCTGAGCTTGCTGAGTTGGACCCCAGTGACTTCTGATCCCGTGGTGGGTGTGAGGTGCTGGAGCTTAGAGCCTTCAGTCAGAAGGTCCTTGAAGCTTGGATCGGCGCCTTTGCCCTTGTCGATGTGCTCGTATAGTTCGAAGGGTGGGTATTTCACGCCATGGTCCCAGACAGGCAGATAATGGGGGTACTGTGTGATCGTTAGTCCACGTCTACGGCAATTGGAGTGCGACAACATACAGTGGCAGGGACCGGATTATCACTCTCTTCGTCAATTTGCCTTCGGATTTTAGGCTTCGCCTCAACGGGCTTCTCCTCAGTGGGCTGAGGATCGGCCTGCACCGAAATGGGGAGTTTTTGGGTTTCGGTAGATGTCACAGTGGCCATTTTCGGTAAATAGAAGTTGATGATCTAAGTAAACAGTCTCAGACTTTGGCTATGGATTAAATAATTGTCTCGATCTTATATGAGTCAACAGCAACGGCGCGGGCCACTAAGAATATATACTGCATGGCCTTCGAAACAGTCAACATTATAAAACATCGATATCGGATATAACAGCACCTCCGTTTCAAGGAATCGTCATTTGACCATCCTTTGTAGGTTAATTCCTAGGATGCTCCAATAGTTCAGCCTCCAATTTCGGCGCCGTCTTTTAACACGATGGCGTATGAGTTGCACTGGATTCCCTCATTTGAACAGACCAATTGGCAAGTCTTCTCAGATGGGGCAAACCCGCAGTCGCACTACTGATCCAGTTATCAGATAACACTGATTGGTGTAGCTGTTGCTGCAATGCGGCATAGGTTCATATTTCAAACCGGTTGACGGTTGCTGCTCCAGTTGCGCAGTCGACAATGCCGGATTGCGGGAATCTCCACCCTTTCTGGCTTTTGGAGCAGAACGATCCCTCATCTAAGTGGTAAGACACTTATCAGATCATCATCATACGAAAATAATCGTCTCAATGATTCGTTCCTTGTACGCTGCAGTTTTGATAGTGCCGACGATCGAGGGGTTGTAAGTGCAAATTGCGTTATGACGACCGTGGAATGATACAATCGAGTATTCTGGTCCCATTGTATCCCCTGCATGGCTAGTCAAACATTCCGAGTACATAGCAAGGTCCTATTAATAATAACGTGGAATCAAGGAGAAAATTCAAAGCAGCGACATGAGATAAACTTGACGATATAATAATTTCGGAACATTACATTGAATTAGAGAGGAATAAATTGGTGACGAAGTGACGGGAATGGGGTTATTCGGGGATAGTTTCAGGGCGTTCTGAAGGCTTTGTCAATGACTAAGCAGTAAGCACATAGTTCTAGTTAACTAACTAGTTAGGATAACTAGCTAGTTAGCTAAAACATTTTCATCCGAGATAGTTCAGGACAGTACATAAAATGATGGTCTTCGCTCAGAACTTCGTCAATCAATCTGGGGTGTCCATAGTAGACACACACTTGCTGATGTGAAGTGATTTACGGATAGATGCGATAGGGAGCAATTCGGTGCCTTATGGGGCTGTCGCAGGCACGTGACTATACACGTGACCCACAAGATGGAGACCCAGCTAGTCAGTTAGATCGATCAATCAATCAACAGCTAGTCTTCATGTTGAGACTATCGTCGATTCACACCGCCGTCGTCAGTGTAAATCGAGATTGTTAAACGATATTATCAAGAGTCTAGACACGGTTCTATCTCCCGTAAAGAAGGTAGTAGAGAAAGCCCTTCCTTGTATCTTAGATTGTGGCTATCTACAGGAAGCTAATCGATCGCATCATAATCATCCTTGATGTCTATTATCCCTAGTTCCCCTGTGTAGGAAGTTAGAGCAAGCATACACTCATGACTCAAGCGTTTGTTACTACTGCATCATTTCTTATTGTCCATCATAGAGGTTATGGAAGAGGAGGACTTAGCCCACATCTCTGGAAATGGTTACAGAAAGCCTAGGAATCACATACTATTATGGATGCCCTGTTATTCCCGGTTACTATGCATAGGAAGATGAGTAGATCACTCCTGCGTTAGTTAATACTGGATAATTTCTTATATTGTCGATCATCGAGGCTATAGAAGAGCAGGACTTGGCCCGCATCCCCTAAAATGGTTACAGAAAGCTTAGGAATAGCCTCATACTAGCTATGGAAGAGGAGGACCTTGACCTACATCTCCAATACTGAACCCCTATCAATCGCCTCTACTATGGCAGAGAAGGGCTTTGACCTGAATTTCCAGTACTAAAAGTCCATCAAGCACATCATACTCACTATGAATGTCATGCCATTCTTAATTCCCACGCGAACGATGATAGCGCCATATGATTTCTTATATCCATTGCTACATCAGTTATTATCGAGTCTCATTAACGCTGTAGAAATCTCGAGAAGTATATTTGACTTTGCTTTCCCCCCGATCCATCTACTAAGAAGGATTAGAATAGAGCCCTATTCTTACCTGCCCTACTACGCCATGACAGTCGAACGGCCCAAAGACGAGTCGGAAGAAGACTCCAGCCTATCGTCCGAACAAATTGACGTAGGGCATACGGTGGCAAAAGCTGTCTTACACGATGCAAAGTTGGTGACAACGAAAGGCAACATTATCACCAATGATGGAGCTATCGTGGCCACTGGAGAAATTGACTCGAGTGTTTCGGCCAATCCCTTTTCGGATCCCCAGATCCGAGACTACTACGTTGGTGTCTATGAGAAAGCAAAATACGAGTGTCGACATGTCTTCGACGCGGGTGCCACATGGACAGAAGAAGAGGAGAAGAAGATGGCCAGGAAACTTGACTGGCATGGCATGTACACAATTTAGTGTCTAAAGATTCGACTGATGATTATTTGTAATAGTATGCTTATGGGCATGCGTCATGTTCTTTAGTCTACAGATTGATCGTGGAAACATCAATCAAGCCGTTTCGGGAACCTTTTTAAAAGATCTTCACCTTAATACTAATGGTGGGCAGACCGACACTTGCCTTGTAAATGACCTCTGACTTAAAGTACTAGATTTCAATCTTGGGAATACCGTGTTCCTGGTGTCTTTCCTTTTGGCCGAGTTACCATCTCAATTAATCTCGAAGAAGTTTGGTCCCGACCGCTGGATTCCTACCCAAATGGTTATATGGTCTATAGTCGCCATGGCGCAAACTGGGCTTCGAGGCAGAGCCGATTTTCTTGCAACTCGTGCTCTTCTTGGAATGCTTGAAGTGTGTTAGCTGATGCTCATAATTCTTCCCTACTGATGGATCAAATCTAGGGCGGTTTCATCCCAGACCTAGTACTTTGGCTCTCCTACTTCTACACCGGCCGGGAGCTCCCCATCAGGCTGAGTTTCTTCTGGACAGCCTTGAGCATTACTGGCATCATTGCTTCTCTTCTTGCCTTTGGAATATTCCATCTCGAAGGCCACCACGGTCTTGCAGGTTGGAGGTAGAGTTCAATTTGCTTCATTCTTGGATAGTGATTGACACAATTTTAGGTGGATCTTCTTAATCGAAGGAACGCTCACACTTGTTATTGGCATTGTGTCCTTCTTCCTTATGCCGGCATCTGCAGCCCAGACAAAGACGTGGTTTCGACCCAAAGGATGGTTTACCGATCGCGAACTTACTATTGTGGTGAACCGAGTGCTACGAGATGACCCTAGCAAAGGTGACTTAAAACCTATAGTTATCTTAAGGCAGACTGATGCTGATCTATTATAATAGGAGATATGCATAATCGACAGGCGATCACCCACGTCGACTGTGGACTGCACTGAAAGATTATGATCTCTGGCCGGTAGGTATATTCTTAACTAGGACACCAGCGGATGCTAACTGTGTACCGGTATCAAGCTTTATATGCTCGGTGTCATCAACCTTGTTCCACAGGCGCCACCCGCTCAGTATCTCACGCAAATTCTTCGGAATCTTGGGTTTACCACTGTAAGCATTCTCTCTAACGGGTGTTCCACCAGCTAATGCCTCTAGTTCGAAACCAACCTCCTTACAATCCCATCAGCAGTGGGCCATATGATCACTCTTCTCGCCGGCACCTGGCTAAGCGAAAAATTTAATCAACGCGCGCTTTTCGCCATGCTACAACCCCTATGGACCCTTCCTTGCATCATTGCTCTCCGAGTGTGGCCAGGTCTTATGAAAGAACAATGGTCAACTTATGCTCTACTCGTCGTGTTACTAAGTTATCCATATGCTCATGCTATTAATGTGTAAGTATACCCCACTGTTAGATAGGCGCGAACTCTCGTAACTAGAGCTAATGACTTTCGGCATTTTATAGGGCTTGGGTGTCGAGAAACTCGAATAACGTTGGCTCTCGCAGCGTATCTGCCGCTCTATTCAATAGTAAGCTATGTTTCTTTCGGCTTCTAGTAACACCAGACCTAACGACACCGCTCCAGTGAACATTCAAATTTATTAATTAGAGTTGGAACACGAAAATAAACGACCGCAATATACACAGCAAACAGTCACCGCTCAACCAACTCCATGCAACTCCTTCTCGATCACCCTCTCGATCTCTATCATGCGATCACGCAGAATCGAAAAGTCGAGCGTGTAAATTCATCAATAATTTCTCCTGCTCGCAGACATCGTGTACAACTCGCACCCAACGATGACGAAAATCGGGTCTACTGGAACAATAAGCTTTAGAATGCTATGAGCTGTAGAATGATACGGAAATAATTAGCTGTGGAATGTTACGAGCTGCGGAATATTGTGAGTGAGCTTGTGACGGTTTACGTGTGATCTAATTCATCAGTAACGACCCACGACCGGTGTATTACGCGGGCCGAGCGCCACGGGGCGGTATTCGCCCCCGGTAAGTACCAACTTATTTACTTCACGCGGCGGAGAGCGAGAAGGAGGGGAACAGGGCCAAGATCTAACGAGTAATACGAATCAGTGGAAACCAGATCCATCCAGAGGCAGAGCTCCGCGTCCTAGGCGTACAGGTCGACAGCAAACCCGCGTGGAAAGCACACGTTACGCATGCGTCTCAGAGGGGAATCGCAGCCTTCGACGCCCTTCCCGTATCACCGCCTCAACCTGGGAACCATCAGTACGGCTATCCCGCTTCCTATACACAGCTATTGTTCGCCCAACAATACTACACGGTTCCGCTGTCTGGGGGATGTGCAACGGGGGCGCCACGGCGCCCGAAACCACCCTTAAACCCTTAAAGAAGATTCAAAACAAGTGTCTCAAATGTGCCGCGGGGGCATATGGGTTGACTCCCACCGCTGCTCTAGGCAGGGAGCTTGCGGTCCCCCCTCCAGACGTACATCCAAGCAAGTGCCCTAGGCTACTACGCCAAAGTCGGCCAGTCACCCAGTTGTGGCTAAGACGTCGGAAACACTAGAAGTGGTCTGGGGGGCGCTATAGAATAGAGGCGTGCAAGGAGCAAGGGGAAGAGGCAGGCCGCGTGCGATACGCATGCGTCCACATAGCGTGGCGGAGACGGGGCGCCAGCAAGCGGAGGAGATCATCCAAATGGTCAGGCTAGAAGCCCAACAGCACCGCCGCAGGGGAGGCAGGAGTTCCTCTCCAAAACCCCTCCGTATAAAAACCGCCATCTGGAAGTGGGTGGATCGCGGATGGCAGAAGGAATGGCAACGCAAGGCCCAAAACCAAACGGCAAGTTTCTGGAAAGGCAGCTGGCGCGAGGACCGCCTAGCACTCTACGACGGAGCCCCGAAACACATCGCAACCGCCCTCTTTCTCCTCCGCTCAGAAGTGATCGGTCTTATTGCATGGCTTGCGGGAGTCGAAGTCGCGGAGATACGCCCGCATTGTGCCTGCGGGTGACCTGCGCAAACAGTACGTCACGTCCTGATCCATTGCCTAAGACACGAACAGGCTCGAGTCTACGATACAAAGACGTAATTAGCCACGATCAGAGAAAGGAAAAGATAGAACAATAAGGGGGCGAAGGCAGGAGGCTTGGCAATGATCCATGCCAGGAGAATTATGGTGAGTTTCGATTGGCGCTGGAGGATGGCAGATTTACCTCCAAAAACGGCGTCATAAACTGCCCAAAATGGAGGTCAATCTACCGTTAGATTGTTTAAACGAGTTTTCCATTACATTCAATACAACTACAAAAATATACAAGCTCGGGGTATCTCTATTGTACATGTTCCGCTCAGCAATCCCTCAAGCCGCCTCCCCGCCTGTTGTTCTCCAGGTGCTAAAATGAGGAACCTCCCGTCCACAAAAGCAGTTGTACCGGCCATCAAACAACTCTAGACAAGTCCAATGCATCCCGCGTCCACAGGCAGCGCATTGGTAGAACAACCCAACAATCGATTGAACGCAAATCTCGCACTGCACAACTAGCAGAGCGAGAGGTCGAGGAGGGGAGGCGTGCTCGAAAACCGTTTCTCCCGCTCGCTCCACGATGGCGAATTTCTGAAATTCCGGCTTCTCTTTATCAACGTGTGGGGTCGAAGCGCCGCTTGGGTGATGGCTGCGCGCATCAAACGAGCCCTGTGCAAAGTCAGATCGACCGCTGTGGTGGAAATGACAAATATCAGAGCCTACCTTGGGTCCTTTCTCGGACCTCTCGTGAACGCCGTCCGGATCGATCGCCCAGGCACTCTTGCCACCTTCCCAATACGAGGTTAACCCGTTGAACTGCAACAGTTCCGCACGCTCCACCCAGAGTTCCCAGGAGCCCAAAAGGTGGGCATACATCATTCTGTACGCCTTGTATCGTTCGTCAGAGCCGGGATCAAGCAATGGTACGCTTCCATGCGCCTCGTTATCGAATCGATTTTGGTTCTTCATGGTAACTCGGATGGAACTGCTCCCTCCCCGCGGGATGGTGATGGACTCGGTTATATTAGTGGGAGCCGTGGACGTTGAGAAGCGTTCGTCGGACCCTAAGGAGCTGCTGTTGCGCTCAGGACCAAGGACCGCCCCCTCGACGGAATACGAGTCTACAAATCCGTCGTCAAGTAGGAATCCGTACGGATCGCGTTTGCCCGAGGTGGAGACGCGCGTCGATCGCGGAGCATGAGCGCGAGGGCTGTCATAGACTTTGTTCTCTCCCCATGTGATACCACTGGTCGGAGCGGAGGTCGACAAATCTCCGTCGTTGCGATGTCTCCCTTGAGTGGGCGGCGATGATGACACGTTCATAGCCAGGGTACGTAGGGATTGGAACGCATTGGATATATTCGAATTGACCCGGCGTGTCTGGGTCGCGAGATGATGCTCGGGTGAAGTGGAGAAGCTGCCAGCAGCGCTAGATCGGAAAGTGTTCGAACGTGATAAGACCGGTGGAGTGTCGCCAGTAGAGAAGGGAGTCGGTGGCTCACTGTGGAAGTTGTCTGTGCCCCATGGCCCGTTGGACGACTCTGCTGAACCATAGACGCCCAGCTTAGCATCTCCGTTGTCCCAAGGCTTAGCAAATGAAGATCGAAGGCCAGATGAAACAAGGACGTTGGGCTGAAACAAACTCCAAGCCACTTCTTGCGTTGCGAAATAATCTAGTCCGAAGGCGGCACTTTTCATCGACATGGGAAATTCCTTCTTGTGTTGCCGGATCAAGGTGGTGTGAACCCCCTCTTTTGCGGCGGGCTCGAAAAAGATGCATGATAGCATGGCAAGCATCTGGATATCGGCAAGCTTCTCATAGTGCTCAAATAATTGCGGGATGAGCCACACGCTTGCAATAGGATGGTTCCCCCATTTGACACGACCCCGGAGCGCCGGATTCTCCACGGTGGCGGGCTTGTCCAGCTGGAGGTCGATTCCACTATCCTTCTTCTTCACTCGCACCCATGATCGGCGCGCAAGGACCACAATCGGTTCTTTTCGTTGCTGTTGATCCATGATCTCAAGCGGGATTTCATTATAGAGCATGAGCTTTGCCAGGTTCCAAACGGCGGCCGTATCGTCGTCGCCGTATACTGCCGCGACACGAGAATTATGGTCACAGACTAGCGGCCCGTTTCCAAACATGAGATACTCTCCAGCAAGTGCCTTCTTCGCCGGCAGGAGAGAATGCAGGTCATGGATGGATATGATTGCTTTGGATTTGCCGGCCCCTCCTTTGCTGCCTTGTTCGGCACTTGACTGCTGTGAAGTCTTATGAAACCTAAGCATCGCGCCTTTCCACGCGGCAGATCGCATGAAACGCGACGGGAGCCTTCCAATATCTCGCTCGCTGTCGGATGACGTAGTCGAGGAGCTCTCGCTGCTTCCCCCGGAATCGGAGGTTTCATCGTCCACCACCGAGGAGTTTTCCCGAAGGTCTGGGGATTCGGTATTGAGCCGACCAAACCCTTCAAATACGCGATTGCCTCGTTGCAAATGATTGGCTGCGCGCAGAGTCGAGAGACTAAACAATGGCTTCGGTTCGGGCTTTGGGGGGAAAAAGCAGACGAGCCGACCATCTGGAGTCCAGAGAGCACCGCAAGTTTTTGGGACAGGTACGTTCGCGGTGCTGGGGCCTATTTCCGCGCCACTCAATTCGAGATCCTGTCCATCAGGATGATGGAAGGCCGGGCCAACGCCCTCCTCTTCGTCGCTGGAGCTCGATTCATCTGCAGCTAATCCTGCAACATCGTCGGCATTGGAGAAGCTAATGCTATCTTCGAGGCCTCGTTCTCCGAGCAGGTAAGTTATGATTGCCTCTAATGAGCCCCTTTTTTTTGTCTGGTAGTGCTCGGTAATGGAGCGAAGCTCACGTTTCAGCCGTTCCATGGTGTCTTCTGAGATCGCAGAGACGGTCTTCTCAAAATCGTACTGCGGACATGCATCCGCCGGGTAATTATCAGGAAATGATAGGTTCACTCGCAAGAAGGCAGGCTTCTCATCGGCTGCCCACGGTCCGTTCAGGGTGACCGTCGCAGAACGCTTTCCGATATTTGCTAGCTCAAATGTGACCTTTTTGTATTTTTTGCCCACGTAAGTGATCTCGTCGCTGAGGCTTTCCGGTGTATCCCAGACAATCTGGTGGTCATTTTGATTTATTCGCGAGGACCGCGGCGTAAATCCACGAACCATGACGGGAAGAGGCCCGGCTCGTCCTACCCGGACTCCGGCCATCCACGCGATGGGATTGATCGTCCGATTTGGCGTACGCCTGGCTTGCATTCCAACGGAGGGGGTCATATGAACGCCTTCAGATCGATGCACTGGCAATGGTGCCCTACTCATGCCTGCAGCTGCGAGTAGCGCCCCGAGTCCTTTCGGCTTATTTTCTTCATCCTGAAGGTTGGTTGCGTGTGCATGAGTAGGTTCATCACGAAAGGTTCGGTACTCGGCGCCCTGTCTCGTGAATTTCAAGCCCCTCTCTAGATTCTCGCCTTTCTGATGGCCGACAGGCTTCAAATGTTCGTCGGTAATGCGATGCAAGAGCAGTTGTCGGTCCATTCCCCAGGATATAAGCTGGAAATCCCGGTTATCGATACCATCCTCGACGGTACCGCGAGACCGCCACAGAAACTCTTTAGCTTGATCATTGTGGCCCTTGAATGACGTAGTTGGGGAGCCGACCGACTCGCGACTCTCCCCATCGCCCAACCTGCGGTCGAAAAGATGAAGGTCGAAATTGCCTCTCTGCGGCATTGCAAGCAACCCGTAGCCAAATGGGGTGTGACGTGCCCTCCATACGGGATACGGGGTATGTATCACTCGTTCCGGTTCGGACGCGTCATTCTCGTAATCCCAAAACTTGATCGTGTGGTCCAGCGAGCAGGTTACTATGTCGCTTGCTCGAGTGCGGTTCCAGTCGATGCCGTAGATCTTGGTGGCATGAGCCTCGATGGTCCGTAACGGTATGGTCCCTTTCCGGTCATCCCAAATATGGAGATACTTGTCATGGGACGAAGCGATGATATGCGCATCCTGCCGATTCCATTTGACTTGCGTAGCACCAGCATTCCATTCGGCAAACGTTAGAACGGGCTTCGCAGGCCTACGCAGATCCCAACAATGGACATAGCTGTCAACGGCGCAGGTTGCCAACAAGTCCGGATGCAGCGCAGAAAAGTTGATGTCAGTAATTGCTCGCGAGTGTGCATGCAAAGTGTGCTCTATGGGAGCCTGGCGAGTAAGCATGTCGAGGTTCCATACCAGCGCCTTCTGGTTTGACGTGCTCACGATCCAATAGTCGCGCGATGAGAACGGCGACCATTGCACGTCGGCGACCTCCCATGGCGAGCGATGAACCAAGTGCCGAGGTGTGGAGTAGAGATTATCTAAGTCAATGATATGAAGACCCTCCCGGCTACGAATTGGATCAAATTAGCTCTGAAATGCCTTGTGCGATCATGGGTGACCTACGATGCTAGGACGACATCCCTCCCACTTGGGGAGATGGAGGCCGAACCGACGGTCTCATGGACTTTGATCTGAACATCGAGCTCAAAAGTTTTGCTATCAAAAGCGGAAGTATGCTCACGCGACGGCTTTTCTGAGATATTCTCCATAGGATTATAATGCTTCGATTATGCTGCGCAGCTCATTGGGTGTCCCATAGAGAACATCTCCTGGGGGATTGGGGTGGTGTTGAGAACCCCGAGCGATGGGTGAGAACTGGAAGGAGTTATCGGAAATGGATGCACCCATACTGGGTAAGAGAAGTCATTCCTACTGAGTCTAGTAGAATATCACCGAGGTGAACACTTCAGTTGCGTGACGCGAAGACTATCGTAAGGAAACATGAATGATGTCGACAGCTCTGTACTCTGTTGTGATGGCGGCGTTGAGTGTGGCTGCTGTGGCTGGACTTAAATGTGGCGTCAATCAGGCTCCTAACTCAAGCCTTACTGCCTGAGGTGTTAATCCTGATCCATCTAAGTGGGGCAGATTTGATCATCACATTGAACTGCGGGAACTGAATCATCAACATGAATTGTTCGACATTTCTACTATTCCCGCCCATTCCAATCTCGAGATAGGGCCACAGACCCTTGAGGTTTACTACTATTCTCTTCCATTCACTCCTACCAGTCTTTCTCAAAGCCTCTGGATCACTTTGGAACTCTTTATTAGCTTGACTCCCTCTGAGCCGCCAGCGTGATCAGTCTCGTACCTTGTTTCGATCCCGATTACAAACACCGCTTTGCCTCCTATACTTCAAGACTCACCCGGAGATATCTCCCATTCTCTTCACACGCAGCAACCTCATTGCTGAGGATTACTCCCGCCAAAATGTCTCTTCCGAAGAGAATCATCAAGGAGACAGAGCGCCTGATGGCCGAACCGTACGTTCCCTCCACCCCATCGTACTGACCGGAGCATCTAACAACTATCGGCTCAGAGTCCCAGGCATAAGCGCCGTACCGCATGACGACAACCTGAGATACTTCAACGTCACCATCGACGGCCCATCACAATCCCCTTACGAAGGTGAGGCATATCGCAACCCCCGCCCGTGTCCCTATTGACGAGGCTCGGAAACAGGAGGCACTTTCAAACTGGAGCTTTTCCTCCCCGAAGACTACCCCATGACACCGCCGAAGGTCCGATTCCTCACGAAAATCTACCACCCCAACATCGACCGGCTGGGGAGGATCTGCTTGGACGTGCTGAAAGGTTACATAACATGACTTCTTTCCTGATCCGAACCCTAGTTGACCGTGTTTTAGCCAACTGGTCGCCCGCCCTTCAGATTCGAACCATCCTGCTCTCAATACAAGCCCTACTAGGTGCTCCGAATCCCGATGACCCGTTGGCCAACGATGTTGCCCAGCGCTGGAAGGAGGACCAGAATGCCGCGATCGACACGGCTAAAGAGTGGACGGCAAAGTACGCCACAGCTTAGCGAGTCAGGTGCTTTCACGTCGAAGGAAGCTATGGAATGCATATGAGTACGTCCGTTCAGACCGCTCGGATTTCTTGAAAGCGAACGGATGTAACGGTTTGCTGACGCGGACGTATGGCCAAGTCCGGTCAGGTGACGATGAGGGGAGAGCATTAGGTTGGGCCATCGTGTTAATTACTTGGGACATTAAGCTGGTTTATGATTGACGGGCTCACCACTCGATGACTAAATGCCATTTTTTTGAGCAATGCTTTTGCATACGGCATGCATGACGCGTGTGACAGCTTATACATTATGACTGGACATGACAACAGATAAACAGATGCGTAGGGACCGTCTTCATCCTCCTGTTCTTTCTCAACGATATTCCTATGCTACCCTGGAAATAATGGTTCGTGAGTCTTCTAAACCTTGACGGGTGTTCGAAGAGTGAATGTCACTGGGGACCCATTTATGGTAACCCAAACGGTGAGCGGGTCGGAACCAATTTGTTCAGCTCTACCTCCGTTATTGGAAGTCACAGGGCCGGGGAACGTCACTGGAAGAGGCTTGCCGCAACGGTTCCCGGTGGTCGTGAGCGTGGCCCCGACAATTTGCGACCCGTCGCTAGAATAGTTCCTACGTTATGTAAGCATTGAAATCGAGGACTAATAGATGACGGGTCTCCATACCAGGCGATATTCGGATTACACCGGTCCCGGGCCATGCGATCCGCGAACGATACAGCTAGATCATCGTGTTTCAGCGTGAGCAGCGGCCAATCCACCAGCCTGACCACTTCTCCGACGACCGTTTCCACCCAGAACTGAAGCAGGGAGTACTTGCCGCTGACCGTGCCAGTGCTTTGGTTCGGCAAGTCCGACACGCGCATGTTGGCTTGATGGAACATGTAGGCGTCATGGTGCAGTCCCAGTATGCTTCGGGTGTTCACATCCCGCTCATCCTCGAACAGGGCCGCGGCGTTGCCGTTGACGCCGTAGGATGAGCGCCACTCCGCAACGTTGCAGTCGATCGCATCGCAGTTGTAGAAGATGTTCGACACCCATCGTGGGGTGATCTGGTATCCATCGAATCCATTGGCAGATTGATTGGTGACCAATGGCCAGAATTCATTTTCCTAGAAACCAATTTTAATCCCGAACAACTCATAGAGGGAACGGGGAGTGAGCGCTTACATGGTTTAGTAATGCCGATCTGCTGTTGTCTCCAACGCCGTTTTGCAGGCCGTTATCACTCCACGCTCTTAAGACGTCAGGGTTGTGAAAACCAGTAATACCCGGCGGGATCAGGCCCTTCCCAGAAAAATGCTTTGCAGCTGAGAATCCGATGGCGTCCAGGAATCCAATGTTGAATTTGATCTCCTTGTTTGCATCTTCGTAAGTTGCACCGTTCAACGATTGATGAGTACTGGTGGTGTTAGCAGCTGCCTGGTAGTATAGAACTGGTTGACTGACAATGTGTGAGAGACATGTGCGAATGCATCGCGATTGGTAGGATTCTTCAGCCAAACCGCCAATGGGTCAAGATTTATGCAGGCGTCGCTCCAGGAGTACTCCGCTGGGCTTGTCGGCCAAACGTTCGTTCCCGACCCTGCAGGCTTCTTGTACTCCTGATCAGCGAACTCTGCAGGTGTAGACGAATAGTAGATGGCGCTCGGCGGTACACATGCCCCACCAGCTGGATCATTCTTGATGCCATTTTCGATGGCCCCGTTGCCGTTGTGACCGAGCTCAATGAAGTATTCCGAGCCGCGAGGCATCTTCCCTTGGATCTGACGGGTCCACGCAACGTGAGCCTCTAGATCCGCAGGTCGAAGACGGAAGTTGACAGTATTCGGCTGGAAGAGGGTCGTCTGGAGGAAAACATCGTCGACTTGGGTACCGAAATTCAGTCGGCGAATTCCGGTGTAAAGTCCCCGGGTCGCCCACTGAACCCAGACGTGGTCCAGATACGCAGACGTCACTAGGGCGTCGGTCGCCCATGCGGTGAAGAAGACAATCTGCTCTCGGCCGTTGATGTTATTGATGATTGCTGCCGTGGTCTGCTCCTTGAATATCCCTGACGGTGCAAAACGGGCAATTTCTCGTGCGATGCTCGGGTCGATGATCCTGGAAGGGTAATGCCACAATCCCTTCGTCGAAACCGTGGCGCCTTTCTTGAAGTTGACGCCTTCGAAACCAGTGAAATCAGTGACAGTGAGCAGCTGCTCGACCGTGTCCTCGCAACACCCATCCCCAGTATGCGCATCTGTTACGCCGAATTCCTCCACCGGATAGGCATCCAGACGAGTCATACGGACACCGAACTTGACCTGGTAATCGTAGAGCTGTTGCCACTGTTCCGGCTTCAAGGCACTGGACCCATCGTTTGAATCATCGTTTCGGACCTCGCTTACGACGACGATGCCGCCAAAGTTGCCCTGATTTCCGTTCGCTAGGGCGGGAAGTGTGACACTGCCGGAGCCAACGTAGACCACTCGGTAAGGGATGCCGTACGCTTGAAGGCGAGCGTAGCCTTGGTATGCATCGGCGGCATGCCGGGCGATCACTAGGAAAGTGGAGAGGCAGCTGTTGCCTCGCCCAGGGATTGGCGATGTCTGAGGGTCGGCTTTGGTGGTCGGTTTTGTTGTAATCGGACGGGTAGTGATTCCGCCTCCTCCTCTTGTCGTGGTGGGACGCGTAGTAACAGGCCCAACCGTTACCGTACGCGTGGTTCGACGACCTCCGGCAGACACGGTCACTGGGCGTCTACCAGTGACTGTAACAGTTGCGCCATTTCCCCCATTCCCGGCATTTCCTCCGCCGGGGCGGAGCGTTGGCCACTGTTGATTGGTCTGACGGCCATTCCCACCTTGGTACACCGTCACAGCAATGACTTGAGCGTCGCGCTCCTCGAGGTTTTGCTCCTCGAGAACGTCATCGGCGCGGATTTGAAACGGACTCAGAAAGAAAAGGATGAACAAGCAGAACGCAAGCAGATGGCGAGAGAGTGAAGGGGCCATCGTGGGGCGCAAAAGAACGAATGTAGAGGAGACACTTCGCAGCTCGACTCGAAAGTGGCACCCGGCCAAATGAATGTTTATATATTCGGACGCTGCACGAACCGAGAACTGTATCGGCCAGAAGACGAAGCCCCGGAAATTGGTATTTCCAAGAGCCAAGGGTATTTACCATTTCTCCATCTTGGTGACAAACGTTTTCGGGCCACGAAAATTTCGTGCTCGCCATAATATACTGGGACGCCGCAACTTCGACGGCATCGTCATCGTCGCCTGCTGGCTTCACCGACCCTAAACCGATGTACGAACCGGGTCATCTGTGAGGGCAGCAGCCATTCTTCTGCGGCATCGATAGCGAAGTCATTGGAAGTTCCACGTTGACGAAAGGATGGCAAACAATGCGACGGTGATGCAAATTATGGAACAATTTGTATATATTGTATATAGTGATGGACGACCCGACCGAGCTAGGCTGGGACGGTTATGGGAAAGCGAGCAAGTTGGTGAGAGCGGCGATATTGCATATAAGACGCCTTGCCCGCAGGGATCCCATCATCATCCCATCGCATGGTGACCTCGGACACTTTATTATATTTATTTGGACGCGGCATCCCTCAGCTAGCATCCTCAGTATAGATTTCAATTTCTGGGACCAGGACAGATATATTGCCTGGTCCATCCGGTTGATTTGGAAGGGTGATATAAGGCCTAAATATAGCCAGTGGGCACGAGGCCGCTCGTGAACTATTTTTCTCCAGACAATACGACGTCCATTGGCGTGTTGCTGGTGGTGTCATCGAAACGAGCTTCGGATTTGACATGCGGTTGTTCTGTCGCTCCGTCCTCGATACGACTCTAGTCCTGAAGTGTCCTGAGCAAAAAAATCCAATCCTATCGTGTATCCAACCATTCTCTTCCACCCCTGGCGCCATGTCGACTCCGATTACGGAGGATAATTATCCACACTCGGAGTGAATCTTGATCTTGGTAGCGACGAGCCGTCCCAGGCCTTCGTTAGTATCTATCGACTCGAAAGCCAAAGATGCTGGAGAAAACAAGGACCAGGTTTCCTCAAACACTCACGATTCATGTTGGAGACGGCGTGGGAGCCTCGAAGTATCGTCATTACCCGTGCCTAATTCTAGCCCAACAAAGTTCTAAGAGCCATGCCTATCCATTTAAGGCTCATCATCTGATGCTCGTAATCACTGATGCCCAAATCGCGATATCCCCAAACGCCAAACTTTTCCACCGCGTCTATCCCAACCATCTAAGCAGGCTCTATTCCGTCCCATGGTATCCCATCCTACTCCGCCTCATCGTCCGTGTCCAGCGGATGAGGCGTCCCCTTCGGGCTGTTCAGCCACTCGATATGCCGTAACCGCCTCCGCACCTCCCGCTCCTTCATCTGCGCGCGCGTCATCTTCTTCTTCTTCTTCGCCTTGAACTTCATGTCCCCGCCCTCCGCTTCGCTGTTCGCTGCCGACGCCGCCGCCGACGCCACCGCCGAGCTCATCCCGCTGGCCGGCCCGCTGCCGACGCCGCTAGGAGTTCCGATGCCAGACCCGGGACGGCTGTCCTCGAACCGATCCAGGGACACGGCGAGGTGGCCCTTGGCGGTCAGCCGCCCGTCGTTGACGTGCCATTGCTCCGGGCACAGTGCGCTGACGAACTCCTCATTATGTGATATCATGACCACGCCGCCGCGGAAATCGCGGATCGCGACCGCCAGACCGCCGAGGGAATCGCGGTCCAGGAAATTGGTCGGTTCGTCGAGGATGAGGAGATGCGGGTTGTTCCACATGGCGCCGGCGAGGACGACCTTGACTTTTTGGCCGCCGGAGAGGCCGGAGATGGTGTTGTGGTTGGCGATCTCCGGGTCCAAGCCGATGTCCTCGAAGTGCTTCGAGATGATCTTCGGCTCCAGCTGACGGAAGCCCAACCCTTCGCGGGAGGCCTCGTGGTCGTCGAACTCTTGGACGAGCTTTTGGAAGCCGCGGGCGAGCAGGGTTTCGCGGGAGATCATATTGTTGAACTTGGGGAGCCAGTTCACCCATTTCCTATGGACTGTTAGAGATATCCAGAAAAAGGGTAAGGGGCAAACTTACACTTCGTATTGGAAGCTCTTCTTGTACTTTTGCCGACCGATCAGCGCTTCAACGTTCCGTGGTCCACTGCCGTCGCCAATATCGATTGGCGTCGCCATCTGCGCCTTCTCATCCTCGGTCAAAATTCTCGTCGCCTTCATCAGCACCTCGCGGTCATCGCCGTGGGCATATCGCCACTGCAGGTACTGATTGGGCGTCTTCTCCAAGTGCATTTCCACGTGCTCCAACGCGTGCTGTTTGATGTATCCAATACGTAAGTTGGGATGCTTCTCGACCTTTCCTTCTTGTGGGACCACTTCGCCGGTGAGGACTTTGATGAGTGTGGACTTGCCGGCGCCGTTGGGTCCGATGATGGCCGTTCGCGATGATAACGAGAGCCCGGCGGATACATCGAACAGGTTCGGCTTTGATGCTCCGGGATATGTGAACGTGCAGTTCGTCATGCGAAGAATCGACCGGGTGTTGCTCTTGACTCCAGTCAGGAGCCCGGGGGGAGGGAATTTGAATTGAACGTTGGAGGCCGACAAGGTGTAGTAGGACTTGCCCTCGGGCTTAACCTTAACGAAAGCGGCAAGATTCCCCTTGTACGAAACCAGCTTCTTCTGCTCGTAGTGATAGATGTCGGTGCAGACGGCATCGAGGAACGCGGAGTCGTGGCTCACGATCAAACTCGTGATTTCCGTGTGCTTTTGGAGGTACTCCTCCAGCCACTTGATATTGGCAACGTCCAAATGATTGGTCGGCTCGTCCAGCAACAGAACTTGGGCTTTCATGAGCATCGCTCGTGCTAACGCCAACTTCATCTTCCAACCGCCCGAGCAGGCGCCGACCTTCATGGACTGCTTTCCCTCCGGACCGGCATCGAAGCCAACCTCTTCCAAGACGGAAGAGATGTGCTCGACGGTCTCGTCGGCAAAACGAGGATCCTTCGCGATAAACTCCAGAATGGTGAGGTCCGCGCTTTCGCCTTGGTTATGCTCGACGAAGCACGTCCGCAGTTGATCGGGGGTCGGGAATCCTTCGAGCTTCCCCTCAGCGATACTCCGCATGAGGGTTGACTTTCCGGCTCCGTTGCGACCGCAGAGCCCGTACCTGTGGCCTTTGAGGAGCCTCAGGTTGGTGTGCGAGAGGAGCAGCATGCCACCGTATCCCAGAGAAAACCTTGCGTTCACAATCTCCTCTTCGCCGTCCTCCTCTTGGATCGGAGCACCGTATTTCCGATTTTCCTCTTCGACGTAGAACGCATGCGCAGCTTCCGCAATAGCAGACGCACGTGCACTGTCAGTCAAATCCCTAAGGTACGGTTCAATGTTGACATGCAGCCGATCCAAATGGCGTTGGTTGACGTCCTCGGCCACCATCTCGGAGACATAGTTCTTGGTCGAGGCCCATACCGATGCATCCTCGGCTGAAATGTCCCCATTCTTTTGCACTTCCTTCTCCAGCAAGGCGGCGACATGTGCGGGAAGTGTGGGGGCGAAGATGTCGACCATTCCCTTACCACCATTTTCGCCCATCGCTTGTTCGATCACCTTCAGCGCCCGCGATGCGATTTCGCGAACTTCCGGAAGCGAGGCTCGATCCTTCACCGCTTTCACACCAGGTTTCAACTTCGGCAGGAAAGCTCGTGCTTCAATCGGGTTATGAACCAGCTTGGTCAAGTTCTCCACCACAACCACGGTTTGGCGCAGCACCTCTTGGGTCGTGGTTGGAGTGTTCAGGGAGCGTTCCAGCAGCGGAGTGACGAGGGCGAGGACCGGAGATGTGACGACGGCCACGAATGTCGTCTGTGACAGAGCATGGATGGCTTTCTGTTGAGTGCCGGTGGACGGATTTTCCATGGATTTGATGAGGAGGGGTATCCGGGGAGCAACATCGTCGTTTTGGAGAAGAGTCGTCAATATGGTCATCGTCTTGGCGGCTTGCTTTGCAACCTGTGCAGATGTCGTTAGACTCGTTCTTGTTCAAATTTACTGTGGATGGACATACCTCGGACTTCAAATCGTGCATCCCTCCCTCGACGATCGGAATCAACCGCTCTAGCTGCTTGCCCATCATCTCTCGAAGGACGTCTTTGCTTTCCTCTTCTTCCCGCGTCCCTGATCCGATCTTGGCCTTGTCTGCCATTCGGCCCACCAAACCGTACGCTCCCACAGTCCCTTGCCATTTCCCGGTGGCTTTGCCCAAATATTTGGTAAGGATCGGCAGGAGGCCAGCAACCAGGGCTTCCGGAGATAGATTTCCGAACAGCGCATCGAGGGCATATTTGGCTCCCTCACGAACCGAGGGCCCTTTGTCAGCCAACGCGTCGAGGGCGGTGACCACCAAATTGTCTTCGGGCTGGAGGAAGACCGCTTCGGTTATGCGGTGCTTCGGGGGGAATCGCTCAAATAGGGCACCGATGGCGAACATGGCACCCTCACGTTTGGCGCCTACCTTCTTGTCGGCGGCGGCTTTCTTGATGGCGTCGAAAATGCCATAGCGAGCGAAGCCACGGAAGCTGACCGACTCGCTTAGCACGTCGGTGAGGGCATATGCAGCGTCGAGCGACTCTTGCGAACTCTTCGCGACGAAGATGGTGTTCAGAAGCGTCGAGACGTCTTCGGCGGGAGGAGGAACGCTGGTCGATTTGACGGGAACCACATTTTGGATTGAAGAGGATTCCATATGCGGCATCATGTGGGAGAATCGCACGAAGGATCGGCGTGGAAAACTTTCGGGCTGCAAAGAGTTGATAGGACAGGCGGTCGGTGGAAAGACCGAAGTCCTAGGAGGGGAGAGGGGAGATTAAGAAGGATAAGAGGTAAGTATGTAACAACTCTTCAAAAGCCTATATATCGGGATTCGAGAAGACCTCGAGAAGCGGAGGGAGAAGAGGTCAAGTAGGAAACAGAATCCCAGCAGCCAGTGTCGGAACTGGAATAAGCAGGAATATTCCCAGACAAAAGGACTGGACGATATGGAAGAAAAACTTTGGGTGGGGCTGATTTGGTGAAGGCCCTGAAGGGATGAATTTTCGTGGTTGCAATTTGCACTGGCGTCGTTGGCGGTTGGCCCCCCAGCCGCGGTTGCCCTGTCGGCCGCCACTGTGGCCTGCCGTGAGTGCACGTGCTTATGAATCTTATCCCCCACTGTCCAGTGAGTCCAATCTCCAGCTCTGAGACGTGGAGGGACGGGAAGTGGAGGAGTGGCGGTGTCGGTGGCGGCAGATGTGGCGGGCGGGGTGGTAACAGGCTAACAGCAGCATGGGGTGGGGTGCCAAACATTGGGCGGTGGAATAGGCGGGGGGGATCCTATCATTGGGCGGTTGAATTGGATGCTGGATGGAGCCGCGGAACCGCGACTATACCAGGCCAGACAAGATTAAGGGAGGCCATAGGGCTGGATTGTCGGTAATTCCCGGTGCCTGTGGGCACCCATTCTTATCATCAATCATTTTTGCATCCATCCCCATGCCGAATTTCCTTAATTACAAGAGAACTAACTAGGTGAAGACACATCATCGCCTCACAGTGTCACAAAACCCTCAATGCCACCCACAGTGTTTTGACTGATGCTTACGAAGTCGGCCCGTCCCAGCAACCAGGCTCAGATAAAGGAACTTGACCGAACACTGTAATCCTCTCCTGGAGCCATGGACCTGTCGGCTCCCTATGGGTCGCTACTGACAGGATGACCGAACTCTCTCGGGTTTGACCTCGAACTTTGACGCGAAATAAATATACGAGTCCGACGTGTCGATCACCTAGCGGACTACCTCCCAGGGATGGCCATGGAGACAAGTATGAACAACGCAACATCGTCCTAAGTTGGTATGTGGAACCTCCACCAGAGCGAGGGAGAAACGATGACATATCCCGGTGCCAGCCTCTTTAACTTGATGGTAGATGTTTGTTCGAGACGTTGACCGCCTTGATCGGTAGATCTTCGTGAACCGAGCTGGGTTGCTATCCAGGACGTTGGCCGACATCCAGATCGCCAAAGCGTTTGGCGGCTTCGGCGGTTTCAAGAAGGGCTTATTTCAGGAACATGGCATGAAACATTCTCTTTCCGATTTATCTACCTAGTAATCTAGTATTCAACCGCAATCCAACACGGATCGATCGTGGTTGTGCATCGAGATATTACTCCGACCATGAAGCTGACCATGTCGGATCCCGAGTCTGCCTGCTACCGCAACACTGCGGGTGGCATCTTTGACCAACTCCGCCCGCGCTCGGAATCAGAACGATGTATTCACACGCGTTTGGAGGGTTGGTTCCTTCGAAGCGGTTTGCTTCTTCCGTATTGAATCTTCATTTCGGCGTTTGCTCAATGTTCGCTGCTCTATTAAATGTCGAGTCGCTCACCCGCTTCCGATATCTCAGACCAGTCTTCATTCACAGCATTCCATCTTCCACTTCCATATCTATTCCACAGCAATAATTTCCATTTTTTCGTCTTTCAGTTCGTAATAATCATTCACAATGGCCGCCGATCTCGAACTCCTCAGTTTCCAACTTCTCGCCGCGGTGAAGGAGCTCCAGGCAGGCACTGGCAGCAATGAGTTCAAGTCCCGGAAGAAGGTGACCGACCTGGCCAAAGATATCGTGGTCAACGCCATCCACCCCGATGAGGTGACCTTGGATTACTGCATCCAGATGGGCGAGATGGCCGCCCTTCGGATGTTCATGAAGTGGAAGATGTTCGAGAAGATCCCTAAGGACTCCGCCATCTCGTACAAGGAGCTGGCCGACTCCGTCGGTGCGGATGAGTCTCTCGTCGGTAGGTTGATATGTGGCTGATATGCGGGCTCCAACGCTAACCGGCTTCAGCTCGTCTCGGTGGTATGCTCGTCGCCTGCGGCCGCCTTGACCAGGTTGGTGAGGACGCGGTGACCCAATCCCGTGTCTCGTACACCTTCGCCAACAACCACACCTCCGGCATGATGTTCCAGATGATGTTCGACGAGGGCATGCGACCCTACACCCAGTGGCCCGACTACTTCGAGAAGTACAACAACAAGGAGCCCACCGGCATCACCCACAACCCGCACAGCTTCGGTTATGGCGAGCCCGAGCAGGAGTGCTGGGCCATCCTCGGCCGCGACGCGGAGCGAACCCGCGTCTTCGCTCTCAGCATGCAGGCCATGGAGTCCCAGCTTCCGATCGGAGGCATCTACGACTTCAAATGGATCGGTGAGGAGGCCAAGTCCGGCAAGAACCCCGAGCGTCCCCTGATCGTCGACGTGGGCGGCAGCGCGGGCCACGCCCTGAAGTTCATCATGGAAGAAACCCCCGACATCCCGCAGGAGCGCTGCGTGCTGGAAGACCGTCCGGAGACCATCGCCGACACCAAGAAGACCGGCGACCCGACCCTCGCCAACGTGCAGATGGTCGAGCACGACTTCTACGCCGAGCAGCCGGTCAAGGGCGCGCTCATCTACTTCATCCGCCGCTGCCTGCACGATCACCCCGACGAGAACTGCGTGAAGATTCTCACCCACCTCGCCAACGCCCTACCCGCCGACGACACCCGTTCGCGCGTGCTCATCACCGAGCAAGTGCTCGACAACCCGCCCACCAAGACCAACACCTGGGTCGACATGTGCATGATGAACATCGGTGGGAAGGAGCGTAATGCCCGGACCTGGGACAAGATCGTGACCCAAGCGGGCATGAAGATCGTGGCCATTCACCGCAAGGAAGGCAGCCCGATTGGCGTCGTCGAGTGCGCCAAGGCGTTGAACTAGAGCAGATTTTCCTATCTCAAAATGCATTGCCTTGGACTGGCGTTCATTTTATTTCGTATGGACGTTTGAAGGAAGGTTGCCTTTTGTACGCAGCAGTTTGCGCGTGACTTTCAGGTTTCTATTCAGCTCCTATGGTCCGGTTGATCTCACGGGGATGTTCTTAGCCCATCTGCTGGGGGAGATATAGATAATACATAGGGATGCATCCGACATCTGGAATGACGATACATCACACACCGATCTTTGTGCCTCCACCCTCTTTGCAATTACCTTGTCATATACGCAAGATAGATGAGTATATGACCGCTTCCAAGTAAATGAGAATCACATCACATGAAGACTGCACCAACCTTTCCATGAAGTGGTCAGGGGGGAATAAGTTACTTCTAAGCTAACTCAGTTATACTTTCATTAAGCTATACATTAATTCTAGTTCCTATAACTAGGAAGGTGTAGCGCATTACAAATCCATCGATCAAAATCGCTGACAGCCGGCAAAACAATTAGACACTGGGGAATCAAGAAGAAGTCCATCATCGCCACTGGCGAAAATCCCGGTTTACCAATTCTTTCCATATAAAACCCCGGCGGACATGGAAAGCAAATAATCCCTCCCCTTCGCCAACCACACCATCACCCACGGCGCGTTCCATCCGTTGATCGCGCCCACGCCTCTCCGCCGTCCGACCGGGACCACCTGCGTCATGGGGTCTAGCCGCACCCATTCGGCCCGATTGCCCTCCGGCTTCCCGTTCGCCTTGAGCAGGTCGCTCTTCAGGTTCGCCATGGCAATGGGGAGGGCGTTGTTCATGTCCATCACCCCGCCGCGCGTGAAGCTCCCGGCATCGCCCACGACGTACACGCGCTCGCCGGCGCCGTCGACCTGGTGGCTTTTGTGGTCGGTTTTCACGTACCCTTTCTCGTCTTTGAAGCGGTCAGGGATGTAGTCGGAGTTGGGGATCACGGTAGTCGCGTCCAGGTAGATGTCCGCGGTCAACACCTCCCCGTTCGACAAGTGGATCGCGTAGCCCCCTTTCCCCTCGCCGACCTGCTCGACCCGCTCGATCAGCGAGTTGTACGCCACGTCCACGCCGACGCGGTTCAGATAATGCTCGGCCCCCGTCGATTGCTTCTGTCCTAGCACGGGCAGGAGCTTCTTCCCTCGGGTCACCACGGTGATGCGGGCCTTTTGAACCGCCGGACGCGTGCCGAACCACCCGGCCGTGCCGTTGAGCGCCTCGCCAATCTCTCCCGCCGTCTCCACGGCGACGGGCCCTCCGCCACCGATGACGATGGTCTTCGCTCCGGATAGAGTCTTGACGAACTCTGTTTGGCGGGCTTGCAGGACGCTCTTGTCGCCCTCGTGGTTGAACAGCGGCGAGGCGGCGCTCCAGCCCGTGGCGATGATCAGGCTGTCGTACACGATCTCTCGATCTGCGTCCTTGCCGTCCTCTAGGAGCTTCACCGTCACGCTTCTACCGTCGGCGTCCCATGCGGTCGCTTTGCCCACGATCAGCTCGACGGATCCGGCGGGATATGCCTTGAAGGAGTCGAGGATCGGGAAGAAGGTCGTCTCGCGGGGGAGGAGGTCGTTCACGGCCACGACGCGCGGGCCGGCCATCCGCCACCAGAAGTGGGTGCTCGGGTTCACGATAACGATGCGGTAGGTATCGGTCGGTAGGGAGGGGAGGATCTGCTTGAGGGTATAGTGGGTGGCGCTTAGACCACCGAACGAGCCGCCGAGGACGAGGATGGTCTTTTTTTCCGAAGACATGTTGAGAGGTTTGAGTTGGGTGATAGAGTTCAAGGTCAAACAACTTCGATACAGTCAAAGTGGGGGCTTAATTGGGTATCAATGCTTCGTGTGCACAGTCAGTATCTTGCTTCGAGAATCGAAAAACGGTATCACCATACTCACAGATTGTTTGTGTCCGAGTTTGGTCTATGAATACCACCTTATCCGTGACAACAATAGCGTGCAAAGTAGAAACGAACTAACAATAGAAATCTATAATTCCGAATAAAGGAAACAATGGGCGAGGGGAAAATTAGATAGAGAGATCTTAGGGAAAGAGGAACGTGCTAACCAGCTTATATGTGAATCTGAGACGCCGTTGGATCTGTCTGATGGATCCTCCGGCCGCCATTCCGGTCTGACGATGCATACATTATGGTACAGTAGTACCAGTGCACCCTCAAATCTTGATGACAATTGTCCTGCCAATTCCCGCGGAGACATTTCCGCGACAGTTTAGTATCAGCCTGAACTGTCCTCATTCAGGACCGGCATAATAGATGCAATATCATCAATTGATCTTACCAATCGTGAATGAAACTATGAAGGTTCAGAGGGTCTGTGCCAGGTCCTCAGCCCCGAGGGATCCCAAGCTTCCATCCATGATTAGTGATTCATCAATACTTGTACGGAGTAGATGGTAGGATGGATGGATGATGGCCACCAAGGAGAAATTGGACCCCTAGTCTGCAGCCCGCAACTCCTCTTGCTGCCAATTGGCGGGTTGGATGGCAACGCCACCAAAATCGCCGGGCCTGGAGCGGTTAGTAGCGAAGAAATAAGATATGTTAGTCGATGAGCAAAGTAAGCTAGCTTAAATCAGGTATCGCGAATCTCCACCTCCGACCCGGAATCTGCACCATCCGGGTTACAAATGCAGGATTGGAAAATATTGGAAATAGAAATGTACTGATTAAGTTCAACCCCCTGTCCAGCAGCCAACCACTCGAGTAGCCGGTATCACCACCACCATCATCATCGCTCTAACCGCAATTTCTCCACCAAAACATATTATATTTGAAAATCTATACAGCATGATTCAAAAGATACAGCCTGGAGAGACTCTGATGTAGATTTAGCCTCTGAAATTGGATGTCTTCGTTAGTAATCTTCCTCTACCGCTCGTACAACTTCTTGTGCCAATTTGATCTCCTGAACTTGCGCAAATCTCTGATTAAGATCTATCTGAACTTTCTTTTTACGTTTTGGTGCTGTAGCAGCATCAAGGCGTGCTTGTAAGCCCGCGATTTTCAGATCTGATGAGGCCTGACGCGCCTGTAGCACTCCGATCGCCTTGGCTGCCTTCTCTATATACGACTTGGTCGTCTTTGCCACGCGTGTATTCTTGCTAAGAACGCGCAATGCACTCTGTACCTGTTTGGGCTTGTAGGGCGTCGTCTGGAGAACGGGGGGAACTGGCATAGAGGTGCGTGGAGGCGTGTTTGGTGGTGGAATTGGTGGTGCGGTTACGGTAGGCGTTGACGGTACAACGAAGCGGTTACTGAGGCCCTTTGACCGGTCAAATGGCACAAGTCCTGCAGCCTTCCACCCAGATCTGATTGTACGGTCGGCTAGGCGTGCCTGACGCGCCTCTGCATAGAGGATAATGAATCTTCGTTGTTTAATCGGTAGGGCTTCGTCGATATACGCGCTTTGGCGGAGGAGGGTCTTGTAGAAGCGTTTTAGAGGCGAAAAACAGGCGAGATCGAGAGGTTGAAGGATATGGGAGGTATGTGCAGGTAGAAAGACCACGATTACGTTGTTTATCTTGCATTCATACAAGAAATCGATCGTTGCGTGGCTCCCCTGCCCGTCCATTAGCAGAATCCGGTACTGCCGCTGTGTAGCGGTTTCAGGCAGGAAAACCGTACGGAGCCAAACCAACGCGTGTTGATTTGAAGCCCAACCGTGTAATGGAAGTCTGGAGGTTGTTCAGGGAACCAAGAAGACTGTAACGTGGCGCCTTTCTGTATAATCGCTGGTCTGATGTACTGGCCGGTCGCGGAGACAGTTTCAACGATACTAATCCATTCGCGGCCCATAGGACTAGTGATAGAGGCTGTTGACTTCTGCGAGCCTGCAATAACCGTGGAATTAGCGCAAATCCCTAGTCCTATGCCAACCTCATCCATATTCCAGGTATCAGAGGGGTGGTGACTAGTAATGAGTTAGTAACGGTTGGTTAACTAAGTTAGGTAAGATACTCTAAGGTACAGATTCCGGCCATGTGGATGATCTATCACTGTGATTGAACGTCACAGAGCAAACCGCTTCAATGCATTTGCGAGGTCCTCAACGTCATGCTCAACAAGGCCTCGACTTTGTGATAACAATGGCTCGACTAACAATAGCTAGAACAACAATGTAGCGGTTTAGCCCCAACAATTTGGCCCCCAACAATTCGCTATGCAATTTCGGTGTCATACTGATTCAAACACCATAAACGATCATATCCTCTAACTTCAAAAGAATGAAGCCATATTCGCCTTGATCTTGCCACTCGGGTAATGGCTGGCCTCACTTTCAGAAGCTTCTATACCCTTCTCCCTCAGAATCATCCTCACCGTCCAGTCTCCGCCGCTTCCTCCCTCTCCCTCGAAGGTCGCCGACCTTGTCCAGATGATCCTTCGACTCCTCACTATCCTCCTTCTTGCTTGTCTCCCCCCTGCTGTCTCGGTTCCGACTGTGTACGTGTACACCCATCTCTCTCCCACCGACGCCGCCCACAGCTGCTCCGACCATGGTGCTCCACGGGTTTCCTTTCCCCATCTCGGAGCCAAGGACCCCTCCAGCAAGCGCACCGAGGGCCGCGCCACTGGTTTCCGGATGTTCCGTGAGCTTGTCTTTGAGGTTAAAGTTATGGAACTTGTCCGAAAGAGACCCGCTGCCCTTTCGATGATGATGCTTCTTCTGGGACTCAAGAGAACCGGCTGCTGGCGCCACCGGGTACCCAGTTGCGTACGGGTAGCCGGACACGGCATTGTCGAGCCTGACCGGACCTGGCGGAGGCGCATACGGAGTGACGGCCCGAGAATCGATGGTGCTAATGGAGTGGCTACGCGCATGAGGGATATCCGGGGCGGGAGAGCCCCGACCGGGGTCCTTGAAGCGCGGATCCTGAGATGACATGTTTGCGACGGGAGGATTGGAGTATCGATATGCTCCCGGCGGATTGGCGGTGCCGCGGCGACGATTAGGTCCACCATACCCTCCTGGAGACAGGGACGACCTCCTACGAAGGGGTGACGGACGCTGCTCCGGCGGAGCATACGCGGTCGTCGCTTCCGGAGACATATACTCTGTTTGACTGGATGCGCCACTATGAGCACGCTGACTCCCACCGCCTAAGCCATACACATCACTGTATGGGATGTAAGGCATTGCCCCTTGGATCGGCCCCTGCTTCGGAGCTCCCTGGTCGACCAGGTGGACAGGATAAGGTAGGACAGAATTCTGGCGGTAACCTCCAGGGGAGGAATTGCGTTGTGGGTGTGGTATATAGCCGGCTGGTTTGTACGGTTCATAGGTATTATGTTGTGCATGCGCAGTCGAGTCGCTATATGCTTGGTTCGTTCGCCTTGCCGAATTCGGAAATAGGGGATCGAATGGCCGTGACCGATAAATAGGAGATGATGCTGAGCTCTAACACATCACCCTTCGTTAGTATCGCGAGGAGCAGCATTCGCATAAGGCACATATCCCGTTGCGTAACATTCTTGCGGAGAGCGTCTCACCTGCTGCCCCCGCGCTGCCGGATATCCTCCATACGGCGGCTGTTGTTGGTCGTAGGGTTGGTATGGTTGTGACCCATGAGGTGGCAACCCATAAGCGTCGTTTGCAGGATATGAGCTTGCTCGGTATCTGGCGTCCACAGATTTGGCTCGGCGGCGTTCATGCCGTTGTCTTCGGCTTCTTCGCGGTGAACCAACACGCTCTTCCTCATCACTATACTCGTCAGAAGAGGCTTCTACGTCCGAATCATAGTGGCGAGGGGCATGATGACTTCGACGCCTATGACGTCGTCGTTCATCTTCATGGTCGCTCCGCCCATGTCCTCGGTGATGGCGCCGGTCTCGATATTTTCGGTCATAGCTCTTGGACCTATGCTTCCGATGCTTGTCTCTTTCCTTTTCTTTTTCCTTTTCCTTGTCTTTGGACTTGTAATACCCACCCGGGACCATCTCGAACACTTTATCAGGAATATTCGGCGCAGCAAAGCTTAGCGCTTTCAATGCAGCTGAGGCTGCCAGCGACATGACGAACCAGGAGGGAGGAGTAGGGATAGGGGAGGATAGATGCTAGAAATGAAAGAACGGATTGCAGTAGAAGAACGGATTCCAACTCAAGGTATGAAGCAAAAAGGCATATAGTTAGCAGAAGTAAAGTAGTTAACGTTAGTTCATGTTTAAACAAATGTTCGCGAAAGACTCTATAGACGTGTAATTAGGAAAATCAGCCATAGGGAATCATAGAGAATCATAGGAAATAATCCAGGTACTAAATAGGAAATGGAAGTCATGAAATCGGATCGGATACAACCAAGTGGTGATGAACAGGGGGGGAAGCAAGATGACGTCGATGAGCTCGGGAACGAGGAAGGCGCCGCGGGACCCTGTATGCCGCCGGTGGCACCCCCCGCCATCGGATCGTCCAGACGCCTCCCTGCACTGCATCTCTCACCCACGACACTCCGTATCGACTCCACTACGCGAAGGCCCGAACCACCACAGTTGCAACGTGGACATAAAGACTCCAGACACCTATGAAGACTCTAGACACTCGTGTTTCCTGTGCATAGTCTAGGGTCTAGACGTATCTTAAGCATATACGTCATGCATTCCACAGTAATCGAGATATCGATTCTGTTCAAGATTTTGGGTGCCACTCTGGGTGCCACTTTGGTGTCCGCGGACACACAGTCGGGACCTAGAGCGTCCAGCTGACTGAGAAGATACACACCCTTCGGCTGACACGTAGGCTAAGATGGTGCATACTACTAACCCTTCGTTTGTTTGTGTCTTCGCTTCGTCGCATCGCCTTTCACAGTCACGAACCAACTGAGGTGGAAAAAGTAGAAGAGGTCGTAGCCCAGATGATGCATCGTTTTACCTACTCGCGATGCGTCAAGGGTACCATCCGACCCGTGGAATATACAGCCGCTTGGATTCAGTGTCCGCAAGGCTTCTTGATGATCCCACCCATCCTGGACACCCATTTCTCGTGCACTTCGTGGATGCTGACGCTCACCTCCCCTTCCACCACCTTCATGACCGCTTGCCTCCGCTCGTCAAGTGGACGTGGTTCCGCCGTTCGTGTTCTACCCAAGATCGCAGTGTTCCTCGTGCTTGGGATGCGTAAAACCTCATTTTCGGCTTCGTAGCCAATATGTGCGGTCAACCATGAGAGATACTCACATAACGAAGCGTACGCCGATGGTTGCCCAGGGTCCCTCTTCGCTAACTTGCCAGTCTTGGGACCAGGCCCCTGTTGTTCTGCTTGATCTGGTTGTACTGCTGGAGCCGACTTCGCCTTCTTTTTGTCCTTGGCTCGGTTCGCTGGGGCTCGAAAGCGGGCTCCATCGAAGTTGTGACTGCAGCATGGGATGGCGATGAAGGGGCTGTTGGTCAGACACGCGAGCAGTGGAGTCCACAGCGTCAGCTCATCGGCGTGGTTGGATATGATGAAGGTTCCCTCGGGGAACTGCCCGTCATGCGTCTCGATTTTGTCCACCAGTTCGGATCCTTCCATGGCAAGTTGCTGCCCAGACTCTGCAGCCCTGAGCGCTTCATCGCTCGCTTCTGTCCCACTTGGGATATCCGTTGGGTACCGATCCGTCGTTTTATGTTGCATCGGTTCAGGTATAAGTACCATCTCTTTTAAATATGACTGCAGATCCTCCCCCAACGCACTCCAAGTTTTTCTACGCCGAGCGTCGAATCCCCATCCCGTATAACCTTCGCTGCGAAGGATATACACCAAGACCCCATTCCCACACCCAACGTCAACGAACCCTTTCCAGTGTTCCCGGTCCGGCCCGTACATGTCCCGCCACAGCTCGATGAGAAACGCTGCGATCCCGAGATCTTCGAAGACATGCTTCGAGGGATCAGTGCTCTCCACCCATTGTGTGATCAAATACTTGGCGTACTTCAACTTCAGACGGGTATAGGTATCTTGGAGACGGGTCTGAGGGATGATCTGGTCGTGGTGCACACGTTTGGTATATCCCGCCGCCCGACCAGCCATGTGCTTGTGGATGACTTGCAGTAGATGGAGGGCAGTCCGAGATAACCGATCCGATAAGCCAGCTCCAAGGTCGGAGGAAGAACCGGGTTCTTGGGAGGGAAAAGGACGATAGTGTATTGATAAGCTACCTCGAGATGAGTGCTGATCGAATGCATGCAAAGTTGCAACCGCACTTGCTTGGGGGTGATAGAAAGGCATCAAGCTCGGATCTGAGACGTGTGGTAGGTAGATGACCAGATTCGATTCCCCCTCTTTTTGGTCCGATGGCTGTTGTGCAGCATCTTGCTTGATACCTGCGGAACTCGAATGAAAGTAATGACATGTCTGCGGGAGAGGACGGTCTAAGTTGGGGTTGCGAGGGATGAGCTTGCGGACCACCGTTCGCCTCCAAGCGAATCCCCTAAGTTGGTCTATTAGTCGTATTGGTTGATAGTCCTTCGCCATGTGCTTTGTAAAAGAGCTGAACGGCAGATCATGGTCAGTTCCAATGCTCCTATATGATAACGGTTCAACGCTGCCGTCCGAGTCACTGTCGTAGAGGATCTCGGCCCGGAACAGGTGAGTACTGGTGACATTCGGATTGCGCAGGAGGTTCTCCATTACCGTGTGGAAATGTACCGCGGGATATGGACATGGTGTTGACAGAACCGAAATCCATTGCGACTGCTCCGAAGGGACAAAGAAGGACGGATCCTGTTGTGTACAGTCTGATGGCTGGAAGCCTTGAGTCTTCTTGGGCTCACCGAACACGTCTGGAGAAGCCCGAGGGGACGATGCAGCCGCATCCTTGATCATCATGAGAATTGGCTCGGAGCATCAACTCCCTTTCTCCTTTTCTCCTACAAACTCCAGAGGATTTAGTTTGTCGTCGATGGGCGTTCAAGTTGCCGTTGAGGGATGGAATGTACTTAGTTACTTCTGTAGCCCGTGCTAAATACTTTTTCGCACGGAACTGCAATTTGCAGATGGACGATCGATGAAGACGCTTGACCGAATATAGTTTAGTTTGGCAGATCCAACGTCGACGCCGTTCAAGTTGGACCCTTGAACTCTCGGAGTAAAACCGCTTGGTCCCTTTATTGGGTTTATCTCCTATGGTCTATGGACTAATATGGACTACAGTGGTCCCATATGTTTGGCCGTTTGGGGTTGGCCCTCATCCCTGACGTTTCACCTAAAAGTTGGACACTACCTCATCTGCCCCCTCCCCATCCGTGGCCTTGCCATCTCGACTGCGGTTGGCCATCTTGCGTAATACAAGTATCTCGCCTCGCTATCATGTGCTGGAGCTCCTTTGAAGAGTTTGAACCATCGCCATCTCCCATGCGGTGGCATTAATATCGTTTTATCGTTACCAGACTTGCGATTGTGGTGTTCGTTCTGCAGACGCGGTCGCGCAGAGTCCAGGAGAGGATCGCATACAACACCATCCCTTCTCCCGAGAGCCCTTGAATCTATCGCCAGAGGATCAATCGCGTGGTGCTGAGAGGTCTTTATTTGACTTCACTCGCAGCCTCATACATTGCCACATAACGTATCTGGGAGCCTCCGCGCACTTGTTCTCGTCGAAATCCGGTGAGGCGCAACGTCGACAAGATGCCGTCGCTCATATTCCCCCGTGAATCCATTTTGGAGAAAGCCGGTGGCGTTCGCGAATCATTTAGTAGCTGGGATAACTGCATGGCCAAAACCTATTGCAAGTATGTCTTCTCGAATGGCCATCACCTGCCGCGCCGCTAACACCCACAAGATGGCCAGTCATCGTCGGCATCGTCGTCGGCTCGCTCGTCATCTTCTCGATCCTGTTCTGCGTCGTCCGATGCTGCTGCTGCGGACTCCAATGTTGCTGCGGAATCTTCTCCTGCTGCAACGCATGCTGCCCTTCTCCAAGGGGCAAAGGATACAAGAATCAAGACTCGGTTCCTCCTCCTCAACCTTACCATCAATCACCGGCGCAATACCAAAAATCGGCGCAATATGGGGCGCCAGCCCCGATGCAGTACGACAACCGACCACAGTTCGCTACGTTCGATTCGTCCAAGAATGTGAACGAAGATTCGCTTCCCGCCATGCCGTCCTGGGACAGCGCGCATTCACGCAAAGTCGAGGTGGCCCCTGAAGCCCACGAAATGCGACCTATGGACATGAACAGCTCCCCTGGCGCCGCCGCCGCCGCCCTTTCACACAATTCTCCATACCGCGGCGACGGATACGGCGCTGGCGTGGGCCGACAAAGTCCCGGCACCCCCGGCATGGACACGCGCAATCAAGCCGCCTCGTACTACGCCGGCGCAGGCAGCGTGGCCGGATCGGACGGCTGGGGCCACAATCAGCGCAGCGACAACCTGAATCAGTACGGGATGCAGGGCCAGGAGAGCGGCGTCTACGGCCAATCTGCGCCGTACGGGTCCGCTCCCTACCAGCAGCAACTGCGTGTGGGAAGCGCGAGTCCCCCGGGTGCGTATGGAGCGGGCTACGGTGGCCACTCGTCGCCCAGTCCATCATATGGGAGGCATGACAGCCCGAGCGTGTCGTATCCATCGGACAATCGAGCGCACGACGAACCGGCCCCGGAACCGCAGAGCTTCGTCAACCCCTCGCGGCCGGGCCAGTTTGCGGACGACCATGCTAGAAGGCCGGCAAATGGGGGTTATAGAGACGTGTGATCGCTTTTGGTTGATTATTTGTTATGCACTTCGCTTCGCTTCGAGGAGCACGCCAATTGGAAAGTTGGGAATCATTGGCTGCAGATTTTCTGTTTAACTATTGGGCATAGCGACGGCGTCGGATTGTTTGTGATGTGTCAGGGACTTGTGTACATCAAAATGACGTGCTCCAAGAATTGGTTGTCATGGTCTGCCCGGTTTCGGTTTGGTAATAGTACCGCGGCTCTAAACATATCTACCATGTATTTCTTGTATTTCTTCCACTTGAAGACTCCAGGCCTCAACGTCCGAGATGAACCGATGTCCCATTGTTGGCTCTTTCTTGTCCGCATCTCTAGCCCGCTCCGCCGGAGTGTCTCCTGATCCAGCTGCGGTACGGCCCGGACTAATGCAGATGGTAATCATGCCGTGCCACGTTCGATGCAGTCGCCTGCTGTGTTGTGCATCCAGATATATCTTCAATGCATCTGTAACATTGGTTGGATGGACCTCTCCCGTCGAAACGGTGCTGCGTACCAGCGGGACGCCATGGAGGTCACGATGGTACAAGGAAATCCTGCAACGAGATCAGAGCGGGTTCGACATCGGCTATAAACACCTCACACTTTTGGGTCAGTTTGTCTGTATTAGCAGGGGTATAACCCCCCATGAGATTTAATACATCTGAAATCTATTTGAATCGAGATTTCGGGAAACTGGACGTAAATACTTGAGGCTATACGCGGAACCACTTCAACGCCAGACGTCAATCCTCATCGATTCGTATCCGTAACGCATGACCCTGACCCACGCCGAGGAACGCCGGCTTACCCCCTGGATGATGGCACCATGCAATGCTGTAACGCGTGCCTAGATAAACCGCTCAATGGGTTGCAGAACTCCAGAAGACCCGCCTCATCGGTTTTCGCACGAATGTCGGCGCCGGTCCCGCTCAAATAATCCTCGAACATCGCGGTGTCTAAAGAGCGCTCCGCCGTTTTTGCCTCATCGCTTCTTGCCCACGGGCATGTTCCGCTCGAAGCCTTTCGGCTTCTTCCGAATCGGCGTCCTCCATCGTAACGTCCGCGGTGAGCAAGGAGGGCACCGAGATCATGGCACGTGAAGGCTCGCCGCGTTCCCCGTATGGTCCCATGCTGACCGGACTAGCCGAGCGGATTTCGTCATGAATCTCGTCTTCAGGTGGAGAGAAAGACCAAACCTAGATTGGGTTTAGTGAAAAGGCCCTAGAGAGCGGCCACTAGCTTGACTCACCTCCATAAAAGTCTTGGAATTCCGACAGGCCATGATGACCGCCTTCTCGTCCTCAAACGCAACGCGCCAAACAGCCTCGGTAGGCTTGGTCAGCTCGCGGACAAGGGTCCCCGTCTTCAGGTCCCAGACTTTCACGCGTCCATCGGAGCCACCAGACACGATGCGATTGTCGTCGAACTGTAGACTAGTGACCGAGTTATCGTGGGCTGCAAGGCGGTGGATCGCTTGGAATTCGGTGAGCGACCAGACACGGACCGAGCCGTCCGAGCCTCCCGTAACCAGGATATCACCGCGCATCTGTAGTTGACCGACTAGAGATGTATGCCCTTGCAGGACATGTAAGCATTTACTGTTCGTAGAGTGTCAGTGGCCGCTCCAACGTGAGTTTGAGGGTACGGGATGAACTCACCCATCATAAGGGTCCCATATCCGAACGCTCGTATCTAAACTGCCAGTGGCTACCCTTTTTCCGTCGAAAGCGATGGCATATATTTGACTGAAATGGCCGGTCAATGTTCGCAGGCATCTCCCTTCTGATATGCTCCAGATGCGTGCTGTGGTGTCATAGCTCCCGGACACAATCAAGTCTCCGTGGATCTCCAAACAGCGAACACTTGCCTGATGTCCCACTAGGACATGCTTGCAGACACCCTTGGCAATATCCCATATGCGGAGCGTGGTGTCTCTGGAACCGGAAATGGCCGTCGTGGAGTCGGCCATTTTTAGGCAGCGAACGGTCGAGGTATGTCCTCGAAGGACATGGATACTCGCGCTTTGCTTCATGTTAGCAGCTGTTTGACTGTCGCGACTTGTTGGATCGTATATCTTACCCAGTCGCCATGTTCCATACCCGCACATCCCGGTCGCAGCCACCGCTAACGAGGATATTGTCCCAAGGAATCATTGCCCAAACGCCCATGACATGGCCTTGGAGGGTCTTCTGATGGGCACCATCGGTATCGAAAACATGGATCTTGGCATTGTCCAGAGCAACAACGATGTACTTCTCCGTCAAATGCAGGCTGGTCACCACGCCCTGGTCTGGGGTAATCTGACGATGGTCGCATTTTCCACCAGTCCTCCAGGCCTGCTCCACCAGATATCTTTGCTTGAAGTGGCTGCGGTAGGACATGGCCTTTGGACGGCGGCGGAGTGATCGTGAGCCGCGATTTCTGTCGAGACTCTGGGTCCTCAAGTCCGGGCCAGAGGGGGTAGTAGAAGTGTGGCCAAATCCTGACCCTGATACTTGTTGGCCGGGCAGTGCTTGCGTTTGTGCTGGTGCCTGTGTCGGTGCGGATTGCATATGTGCGGGGCCAGGCCGGGTGTTGCCGCCTGCCAAGACCATGGATGGGGAAGGCACGGGATCGTCCTGCACGTGATCCTGTGGGCCAGGACGACGTGCGCTGCTGGACATGTTGGGCATGCTGGACATGGGGAAGGGGAAAAGAGACGATGATGGTGTTGTCGTTCGGTTGGGATGTGATGCCTGACGGTCTAGATAGCCTCGCTTCTCATTTTGAAGCTTCCAAAGCTCTTCGTCTTTCGCGAGCTGCCGCCAGCGTCGAGAGACCCGTTCGCATTGCGAAAGTGTGTGATAATCGACAGAGGTTAGGATCTGTAGTAGTTAGTAGGTGATGAACCCTCCGGTAGACCGCTCCAAAGATTCGGCAGGAGAATCGTACCTTGATGCAAAGCTCGTCCGGTAGAGTTGTAAATGGGTCCTTCTTCAGCAGCGGGCTCACAAACTCGTGGACGAATACCAATTGCTTGCTGTTACACATATTCAACAGCTCTGCCAGCAGACGCTGTTTCTCCGGGTCTCCCATGTCGGTGAACAACATCCGTATGTTGCTGAAGTTCGCATTCTCATGTTCCGCGGCGGTTCTCCAGTCTGGCGCCCGCTGTGTCGGGGTCGGGCTGGGGGCTGGAGTCGGGGGTGAGGTCGGAGCCGATGCGAGTAAACTGGGCGGTATTGTCGAGGACGTGGGACTGCTTGGGGTATGGATCGGATGAGGAAGCCGCGTATTTGTGTTTCTGCTGCGTTTTAATCGTCCTGGGGGAGAGGCGGAAGAGAGTAGATCGGTCATATCGTCTTCGGAATCCAGCGACATCCTTCTGGATTGAGTCATTCGATCGTCTTCTTGTGGGTGGTATTCGTCCATGCTGGAGAACGGATCGGAATACGAAAGCGATGAAAGAGAAGGATTTAAGGTATGGGTTAGGTCAGCGACGAGGAGGTATCGGCAATTGCAGAGAGACCCAGTCTCCTGCGAGGCTATTCCCCAGAATCGCACGGGCGAGTCGAGAAGGTAGGAGCATGTGGGGATAGGTGATGATCGGAAAAGGACGAGGTTTGTAGATATCAAGAAGCGGAGGTCGACAAACCAGTAGTCATGTAGGTAAGTATGTCGTAGGATCGGAGTGAAGGTTTAGTAAGGCTCGATCTGTCGATGGTGGGAAGGATTAGACGCTCGGGGAGGATTGCGACTCCAGGAGTGGTGACGAGGGTGTGCAACTTGCAAGTCCTATTTGCCGCTATTCGGTAGGACCTAGTTATGGTATAACAAAGGAAGCTACTGAAGTGGGTTGATGGAAGAGAGCGCCAATGGAATGGAATGTACGTCACAGAAATATTACCGTCTATTACTGTCGATGTCTCTGCTGGTACTACGAATCGATGATACCAACGTATCAGATGGGGTGTCTGGCTGGTCGCTGGGCTGTCTGGGTGACAGACTCTGCTGAGTGCTGACAGACTCTGCTGACAGTTGCAGTGAGGTCATGTGCCCGAATGCTGCCTTTCTCCTTTGCCAGACTCAGCGTCCTCATCAACTTCAACTCATACTGTATCAGTGATCAAGTCACGGCTACATGGTAATATTAGACATGGTTTTTCATCTCCCTGCATCAAGTCGCATACACACTTTCTCTCTGATCTTCTTTGTTGGATTCTTGGTGGCACTGCTAACCGCCGATTATTTACCCTGTCCAGTCCGAGTTGGAACTGTGCTCCAAGATACTATCTTGCCTGCGTATCTTGCCTGTCACACCTACTCCGTATTCTGTAGTGTCTTATCTGTTTCGCACCAATAGGTTCAAAAGCATAATTACATCCCGACCATCAGGTCCTACTAGGGTTCATGCGTCTTTCTTCTTGCCGCTCGGGTCCATCGACTCCTATTATTCCTCGACCCAGCCTTGTGCATCCAACCACCAAAGCCGCCAAAGGCCCACGACAACTCACGACGACAAGTCAACGCATCCGACTCTACCGTATGCATGTCTTATCGCAACGTGACAGTATCTAAAGTAAACCTGGCTCAGGAGATCTAATCTGTCTCTTTCTTAAATCACTGGACTCTGGGAATGACTCCCCTTTTACTCCAGGAACAGATAGTCGGGAGAGACGAGCAGAGTCATTGCGTCACCTACAGCTGATCAAAGCGCAAATTTTTCCTGTGGTCGAATCTAATTGAAGTCAAGTCTAATTCATCTTTATCTACCCTCGCCGCCAGCCCCTTTGTCCTCTTATTGTTTTCGTCAGTCAAGTTCCTAATATAATTCACCAAGATGTCTTTCCTTCGGCGTTCCATCAACACTGGAATACCTTCGGCCCCGGCACGGTGTAAGAGGCGAAGTTATTATAAATCTATTGCAGTCAGTAGGCAAGTTTGATCAATTGGTGGCGCTGATGCCGAAGAACAACTAACATTGACGGTGTATCCGGGATCGGACGCCTTCACATGGCCCGGGATCGGTGTCAATGGCCCTGGTGTCGCATTTCCGCCGCCAGTCACCTTGATCTGCCCACATCCGATGTAGAATTGCGGCGGCGCACCCGGGTTGTGCAAGGCCAGCTGCTCGACCCGGAGCAAATATTCGCCCGCGGGAAGGCACGAGGGGATCTTCGCGCTATAGCTCTGACTGAGCTCCCATTGTGCCGAATTTCCCGAAAACTTGGGCCCGATCTCCGCGATCTTGAACCACGGCGTGCTCCCGTCCGCGGCGCTGGCACTCGGGACCTTGGTCATGTAAAAGGTTACGGGTCCTTGATGGTACACGGCTTGGTCGGCGACGAAGCCGAGGGTCGCACCTGCGCGAACGTCCGCGGTTTGGGTCGAGCCGCCCGTGGCACCGCCGACGTTGCAGCGAAGGTCGGGGGACGAAAGATCTAGGACGTTAGCACGCATTCAAGCCACCGAGGGATATACGCACCGGTGACAGGCGAATTGTTGTTTGTGTTCTTTCGCACATACTGGTTGGGCTGCGACTTTTGGCCGTCGATGGTCAGCGTTTGAAATATGTCTACGCCGCATTAGTTTCCTCAACGAGACAGTTTATATGCAAAGCTCGGAAAGCGTACAGTGGCCATGGACGAGGGAAAAGCAGAGGAACGTGGCGACAACGAGATGCGAAAGGGACATCATCGTGAAGGTAATGACTTGTGATGTCTGTTTATGGTTCAGGTCTACTGCTGTTCAACTACACGTTACCCTATATACTTCCGCCGTACCATAGTCTCGGCGGAGTACCGGAAATAACTGCTTTCGGTCATGAGCATCTGCTACGATAGCCCGTGGAATTGAATTCGATAGGATGGATATCCGCTTCCGTCACTAAACTGGTAACACACTCGTTCGCAGTGGAAGTTTCCAATTGAGAAACGGCCGTCTTTGCCCCGGTGTAGCGCCAATAGGGTTTGGCATATGTATTAATTTGTTAAAGGTTGCCCTGTCATTGGTTTGATGGTGAAACCATGGTTTCTTCAGTTCCCATTGACCCCGGACGGTGGTCATCATACGACCCACTAAGTTGATATTGGATAATGTCTCTGTGAACTCCTTCATGATGTTAGAAATGCAAATCTATTGAACGTCAGCAATCACAAAATCACCTGCTTTTTGGCTGATCTGACGTGGCCCGCAACAGGACGAATGAATTAGGGTATCTATACTCGAAACGCGCCGCAGGATGTAGATATTTATGCCAGCATGTCACACAACACAAAACAACGATCCGCCGCAATTATACCAATCTACTCCGTCCCTATGCCACAGTCGACGTCGTTCCCAAATAAACGACTTTAGGCCGTAAGAGCAGAGCTCACTCCAAGGATCCCCATTCCAACAAAAGCAAATGTCATACAAAGGTTCCGGTTGTGGGTCAAGTCCAGGCTTTCTGCAAAGAGATGAAATGCCACTGATGTCATTACGCCAGCTGTATGGCATAGTCAGTGTTTCATTCCAAAACAATTCGATCTCGCAATAATACATGATCTGCATGTAGAGCGAAAGCAGGAAAATAATCGAGGGGGCGACTTACATGTTACAGCAAACATACAACCATACACTCCCTCACCAGGCTCGCTTCCGTAACCTTTGCCGGCGAGTCGAAACCACAATGCTGCAACGCCTGCTCCTAATGGCTGCGAGACACCACCAAGGAGGAAGCTCCAAAACATGGCTTTCCAACGGGAGTTGACAGCCAGATATAATGGGAGAGCCATGGCAAACCCCTCCGTGATATTATGGATGAACAGGGCGAGGAATACCGAGACGCCCAGCTTTGGGTTGGCATGGTTTGTCGCGTATGTGATAAAGCCTTCGGGGAGTTTGTGCAATGCGATTGCAAGGGATGTCTGCAGTCCGATGGAGAGAAAAGCATTTGAAGGGACATGATGGTGGTGGTTGTGGGCGGCTTCAGACGGAGATTCATGTGTATGGGGGTCGGAATCGTGAGACCGTGAGGGAGAATGGTTATGGTCGTGATGCACTGGATGAACAAGACCGTTCGATTGACGTGCCTGCGAAGTTGTCCTCGGCGACTGGGCTTCGGAGTCGGGTATCGAAGGGACACGATTTGAAATGGCTGCCTCTTCATCGACCGGAAAAAGGAGCGGTTGTCGTTCGCCTCCAGCATGGGGATTGGGCGTGGTGGCGCTTCGTGAAAATCGTAGCTTGCGACCACCAGCCGCCGGGGTGGATCTGGATCCGCCTCGACTATGGATGTTCTTGAAGCACTCTTGGCCGCACGGCTCTGTGAATCCGTAACATTGTCCGTACTTGTCGCATTGAAGTTTCGTACTCGTGACGAGCTGCGAGACCCGACGGGTCAGTTGGGTGGATAAGGACGATCGGCTCCGGTCTTGCTCCGGCCAGGACAATCGCGCACCATAGTCATACGCTCGGTCGGTCGTTGGCGAAGTATCTGATTGGGAGGCGCGTCGCCCTCTTGCGAATAAATCTTCCGTGGTCTGATTGGGTATTGTTCCGTTCGCCGGCTTATCAGCGTCGCTGTCCTCGAATTCTGCCGCATGTGTATGGTCGCAATCAACGACATGCGAAGGAATATACCGGTGAAGAATTCGCGAAAGGATTTGGATGCCTAGACCGCCGGCTATGAAACATCCTATCAAGGTCCAGGCGGCCGCTTTGGGGGTGAAACCGCCTCTCTCCATTGCGTTCTTTGCGGTCGGCAACATGTTGTATAAGGCGGAGAATAGCTATGTTCACTGGTTAGCAGGAACACACGTGGTATCCGTGGGAATATACCAGAACTCCGAAACTAAGGCTTAACGAGGAGGATAAGAACGCATTGCTATCTTGTATCGAGAAGGACTTCTGGCCTGGGAGCCGGCGAATAACCAAGTCGACGCATATTATGGAAGCTCCAGCGATACACGCTACAATCCATCCAGGAAATTAGCATAGACCCCGGATGGCATGGTTCAATTTAACTGACCGAGACCGCTCAAGGCGGTCATAATCCATCCTCGAGTATCAGTAGGAATCGCCATATCAGTGGTGATACTGGTGAAGGGACGAACCAGGCGGTGGTGGCATTGGATGTAAATACGGATGTAAATACGGATGCTTGTAGGAGAGATGCTAATTTAGCAATTGAGGTCGGCTAAGATACAAATAATCGGAACAAAGGGAAAATGGGAGTGATGACTGCGAATCCATCTTGATGGATCAATGGGAAGCGCACGTCGTTGAGTCCGTAGTTCGCTAGGCTAGCGATGTCATCAACATAACGAGAGGAATTGCATCAGGATCCAGATCGACCAACGGGATGGATCGACAGGGTGATTGCTGTGGAGCTTGGCTCTTACTTCTCTTCCCCGCCACACATTCCGCCCACCAGCTCGCAGCTGCAACCCAAACCATCAAGGTACCCGAAGATAATGCGCCAGAATTACGGTGTATCTATATGGTATAGAATGAACCGAGCACCGTCTGGGGTGGTCTACAGAAATACCATAGCTCCAATTCTTGTCCAAGAGAAGAATCCGAGAGAAGAATCCGAGGTAGGAGTGGGATTAGGCATAGGTGGTATGATATGTATATGGAATATGGAAGTCGATGAAATTTATTACTCCTTTGCCATCCTTACATTATAGCGACACCACTTTTGGCCTACGCCCTTCTTCTTCACCCGGAACTTTCTACTCGATTTCCATCCAGATTTTCGGTTGATATTTAAGCCTCCGACATAGGTTCCGCTGTCATTCATCTCACGACTTCCTCTATAACTATACTCCTCGATATTAGACAGGATGCCATGGAACTCGCTTTTTAGAAATTTAGGGAAGAGGCACAGGCCCTGCACTCTTTTGTCCTCGATTCCATCCAAACAGACGAGGAAGTCCATGCCATGGTGTTTAAACTTGATATCCTGTATTTCGACAGTCGTAGAGGAGTCCTCAACCGATAGAGTGGGGCCGTCCCATAGGTTTGGAAATGCGATCAGCGAGGTCATGCGGTTCCAGCCCATCGACAGGCCGTGCTCGACGACCTCGCTTCCACTGGGATACTGATAGTGGCTGGCCAAGTTCTTGTCGGTATGCCACTGCATCAGCGGCTTCGACCCGGGGATACCTGTGACAAACCAACACAGATCCTCATTCTTCGCGCAATAACAGTCAACGCGATCGGATGTTGGCAGTACGTCACGCACAAACTTATTGAACGTAACCTTTGTGGGAGGTCCAATCGTCCCCAGGCGCATCGTCAACCATGGGGCGACGTTGTCTTTGTAGAGCCTTTCGGCACAATATGGGAGAAAACCCTTGGCGAACTGGTTTGTGGGGCAGCCTCGTTTTGGACTTCCGGTTCCTTCCAGAGAAAGGCAGAGGCATGCACCTCTCTGATTTTCAAATATCTCCGCCTCAAGTCGGCTATGGAGAGACCTAGTTCTTGGAAGAGCCTTTCAATTGCTTTGATGTTTCCGGCCGATGGCGCTGCATTCGGGTGTATATAGCCCTCCAGACCGGCCAATATGGACCACGTCTCCTCGATGTCCGAAAGTTTCTCCTTGCGCATTATCATGTCCAACAGCATAGACACAATCCCCCGGTATAGCACGTTGATATCTCCGAAGACGGCAGATCCTGCTGTCAAGTACAGGAGATTGTGGCATTCTGCAGTGCCTCTCTTGCGTCGGTCTAGGCGCTTGCTAGAGACTAATTCTTGAAGCCACTTGACCGGACCCTTGTGTTTATCCGCATACGGGAGTTTGTCGTTAAGCAGAAGATCCGCCGCCTTGTCAACGGTTTGCATGGAATAACCAGAAATACAGCGCTGGAGCATATCGGCCAGTTCCTTGATATCAGGGGATGGAAACCTTTTGTGTATCTGTTTCGTGAGCTTGTTCTGAGGTATCTTGACGCACATGTGAGTGAAACCGCCCGACTCCTTTACACCGAGTATGCCTCCTGTTTCAAAAAGTTCCGCCTCTTCGACCACTTTAGCATGTTTGAACAGGGAAGACAATGAGGACGAAACTTCCGGAATAGGCGATAGAGTGTCCCAGAGGAGAGGTACTGCGCGACCGGAAGCTGGATCCACCACTGCTAAATTTCCATATTGTCGGAGGAACTTTTTGCAAACCGAGCAATTCGCCGTCTGTCGAATGCTTGGGTCGAACGCACTGAGATACGTATCAGCGAGATCAGTGGTCAGCCTCGCACGAAAGATGGGCGAGTCTGGCCACCGGGCGAGAATCGTATCAATTGAGTTTTGCAAGTGCGCCGCAAAGTATAGTTCCCAGGTGTTGGCCTCTTCGTTAGAGTTTGCGCCTGGGGGACGATGTATGGAAAGTTCATGGGAATTTGCTGTGCGTTCTGGTTCTCCAGCAACGTCCGCATAGATTTCGGTCAAGTCCGAATCCATTTCAAATTGATCTCGGATCCAAATACTCACGAAAACTTCAAATCTGCTACAATCGAGCTCGGAAAGATCCTTTATTAATAAATAGAGGAATGGATTGTGACTCAAATAAGGCTCTGTGGCTCGATTCAATCAAGAATGGCTGGGAAGTGAGACGATTGCGTGAGAATGGCCCGAATGGACGCGCCGACGCGAACAACAGCGCGGACTCGGACACTTATCTTCAACTTACATATAGTTTCAGGGGACAGAACTTCCAGCCATTGAAGAGCACCAATTATGGTGATTGTGGCGCCTCTGGCAAGAAGGAAATACGAGATCATCAACTCGATCTGATGGTTCGAGGTCGGTTAAGACTCTGCTCCGCCTCTATCCATAGAAGAACTAAGAGGGCACGGGCAGATAATTGCCTTGCTTACGGCTGAGAGCGAAGATACCTGCCTGTACCTTACTCAACCGAAGAAGCATGATTGATATGGTAGTTCTGGTACTCAAGATATTGCTTACCGGAAAGTTATCATGGCGACTTTGCGAGTTCGAATAGATATTACTAATTATAGTTACGTACGGAATACTCAACCGAAGGTTCCGTAGTACTGTAGTTAATGGAAGGTGATAGCCTGAGAGGCCCTCTCTGACTCTCTGTCTCTCTCTTGGCCAACGCAGCACGTGCATGCCTCAACGAATTACGCCTCCGCCCCATCCGCCCCTCCCACCTCCTCTCCGCTCTCTCAACTTCCACCTTCCGCTTCGGACTTCCGTTTCCGCCTTCCGTTTCCGCCTTCCGCCTTCCGCAACATCATCATCCTATTCCGTCTCCCTCGCGGCCGGTATTGAACCACTTCTGCATATACCCGTACACTACCCCTTCATTACCCCTTCACGACCTCGAACACGATATTTATCCTCCATAATAATGTCCCTACCATAACCGCACCGAAGTGACCCAATTTGTACGAGTCCACCAGAGTAAATGAGCTTCCTGTTACCTCTTTTGTCGCGGCGCATGCCGACGCGACGGGTGTCCATACGATAGGATGCCACCCCCCTCCAACCTTCGAGTCTCCGTGCAGTGGAAACAACCGGCAATATTCGCTGGAGAGGATGTCGAATGTATCATTACCTTCAAGAATGTTGCCCACACGCCGGAAGACAGACCAGTCGGCCCTCCAACAAGACCGAACGGCGTTGAGATACCACGATACAAAGCTAGTCGACGAGACCGACCGCAATCACACACCCGCAATTCTTCGCTGAATTCGCAATTCTCTATTCCTGTTGGCCGTGGGCATCGGCCGACACTGTCGGTTCAAACGGCTTCTGCTCGTGCACCGAACGGGTCAATCGCGGAGAGTGCCGAAACCCCCCTCAGTTCCGCTGCGACTCCACGGCCCAACCATGGCCGTTCACTATCAATTATCTCTCTAGGATCGCAGAGCAATGGCGTAAATAGCTCGGGGCAACCGGTTGAAACAAGCAGGTCTCGGAAACGGAACCATGGTCGGTCATCAAGCGCCCAGCTTGTTTCCAGCCATGCGTCCACAGGTCCACACGCTGGTAAGTTGTATATGAAATCTCTTAGCTACCGCATCCGCTTACAATCTTCACCTTTTAGGGCAGCGTGGTACCCCTCAGACCTCTCACCAAGGAACACCTCCAGTAATCCGCGAAGATCGGGACGAGGTCTCTGAATCGTTAGCATCAGAACTAGACGCTGTTTCTGGGCAGGATTGGGGTGAGCCAAGGTACAATGGACCTCCCCCAATCCACACCGACTTTAAATTCCCTCCTTCAACGTCTCCGATACCGAGTATCGAATCGAAGGCGCTGGCGCCGGCGCCTGAAATCATTACGCCGGAATTCCCCTTGACGCCGCACTCAAGACCCCGATCCCCGCGATCCAGCCACATTCCTCAGTCTTCGCCGTCAGTGAACCCCATCGCACGGATTCTCTCCGGAACAAGTGTTGCGGAGACGCCAAGGAGTAGCATGGACGTTTATTCCATGAGCAATCATTCGAGCGAGACACTGATTTCCGAATATGCCCCTCACCCATCGGCTCGGCTTCTCCCCCGGGCCTTACGGCTACCTCGAATAGCGACACAGCCGCCGAAAGCGTCTCAACCGGAGGTTCTTATGATGGGCTATGCCCAGGTTATAGGATCATTCACAGTCGACGGTGCCATAATCGACCAAGAACCTTTCGAGGAGGTGAAACGGAAGGGCGTAGTTGGTGGCTACGGTGGAGGTGGTGTCGTGGGAATCCATTCATCCAAAACCGACAGTGGAATCTTTGGCGGTTTCGGCTGGGGAAGCATTGGGGAAGGACTTGGTAGTCTTCTCCGGCCTGGGGAGCAGAGCAGTATCAAAGACATGCGAGGCATTGCAAGCTCGAAGAGCGTGCCTTTACTAACCACACCTCAATCCATCCTGTTTGTGGATGATCGGTTGGCGCCCGGCCAGTCTCGGACATATTCGTATAGCTTCACGTTACCGAAAGGCCTTCCTCCCAGTCACAGAGGCAGGGCCATTAAAATCTCCTATCGTCTTGTCATAGGCACCCAACGGCCCGGATCAACCAGAGACCAACAGGTCCGATCTGTGGAAGTGCCGTTTCGGGTGCTTGGCAGTGTCAACTGTGAGTCCCGTGGTTCCTCGCTTGGGAAATTGATTGCTGACCAGCTACAGCTCGAGGCGAAGTGTTGGGGCACGATTTGATGTCACCTTACATTATTCTTCGGGATCAAGCGAGAACATCGCCGATGGATCCCGCGTCCCCATCGCAACCACTAGCCCCGCGGATAAAAAAGAAAGGGCAAGACTCCACTCAAGCTGAATTTATGGAGTATGTGGGCGGTCTACTCGACAAGCCACGACAGAACTCCAGTATAGGGTTATTATCTCCAACAGAGCACGGTAACCGCCGGCTATCCCGTGCAGAGGAACCACAAAACGCCAACGAAGCGGTTGCCCTGGCGATCATGAGGAGTAATGCAACTGGTTTCGGGAATCAGAGCTCGAATCGGTTCGATATCTCCCGAAGCGGGCGACGTGTCGCAACCATTGTTCTCGTTCGCCCGGCATTCCGGCTCGGAGAAACCGTCTCGGCAGTCGTGGATTTCTCCGGGGCCGATATTCCGTCCTATTTTATCGAAGCATCTTTGGAAACATCTGAAGCGATCGATCATACCATTGCGCTTCGATCGCCGACCAGCATTCATCGGGTGACGCGCAAGGTCTGGTCCACCTTGGCGGAAGTTGCCCTCTTTGCATCGAGAGTGACGTTTTCCCCCACAATACCCCGGACAGCGACGCCTGATTTTGTTACGACGGGGGTCAGTCTGAATTGGATTTTGCGCTTTGAGTTTGTGACCCCCCGGTTGGTGAATGAGTTTGGGGAAGAAGTACGCTGGGACAAAGTGCTGGAAGAGCTGTCGGATGACGATCGGGGGGGCATTCTTGGTGCTACTGACCGGCTTCACTGCGAGAGTTTTGAAGTGACGGTCCCGATCCGAGTCTACGGGTCCGTTGGCGATGCAGAAGAAACAACTGAACCTGAGAGTCTTGTAGTATAATCTTGTGTATATTAGTTTTGAGCGTAAGCTGGTTACCCCATGGCACATAACGCCATCTATAATAGAAGCAAATGATATTGGTTGTTGAGACACAAAAACGATACTCTCCATAGCTTCAATAGGTTGCCGTTGACTGATTCCTCTCTAGGAATTCACCGAACACGGGCATCTAAAGCTTTGAGGTTAGCTTGAGTTCCTTCTTCGCCCTTTCCCGTAGCTCGCGACGGAGAAGTTTGCCGATTGCGTTCTTGGGTAGCACGTCGACGAACACGACACCCCCTCTCAACTGTTTATATGGGGCGAGACGCGAAGCAATGAAGTCTTTCACCCCTTGTTCATTGATCTTGCTCTGGTCGGCCACAACGTATGCCCTTGGCACCTCACTCCCTCCTTCATCGGCAACGCCACACACAGCTGCCTCGAGGATGGCCGGATGGGTGATGAGGGTGTTCTCAAGCTCAGCTGGGGCGATTTGGAGTCCCTTGTATTTGAGGAGCTCCTAAACCAAATGTCAGTCCGTTCCATAGTCAAAGCAATCTAGCGGACGAGATTCAAGACCAACCTTCTTCCTATCCACGACATAGAACTTGCCACCGCGATCGACGCCAATGTCGCCCGTGCAGAACCATCCGTCTCGGAAGGCATCACGGGTAGCCTCAGGGTTTCGGAAGTATCCCCTAGTGACCACGGGACCTCGGAGGATGAGTTCTCCCTCCTGTCCTGGCGCTACGTCGTTCATGTCGTCGTCGACGATTCGGAGGTCGATATTTGGTAGCAGGGGGCTTATACTGCCTGTGTCGTCGTACTCGCCGCGAGGCATGGTTGTAACGGCACCAGTGGTCTCACTAAGTCCCCAGGTCTGCGCGATGTGCGTTTCCCCTTCCCCTAGTCTCGAGTTGGCAGCCTTCTGAAGCTTCTCATCCATGGGAGCGGCTCCTGTGATGGCGGCCTGCAGATATTTGAAATGATCCGTCACGTCCGGCGACTTCGCCATTCTCAGGTAGATGGAAGGGACCGTGTACAGCACGGTGATCTTCAACTTTTTGTTCAGCTCGAGGAAGGATTTCCACTCGAATTTGCGCATCCAGCATACTTCGCTGCCGGAAAAGAGAGGGCTTATCAGGTAGCCAAACACACCCGCAATGTGTGCAATGGGTAAATGAGCGAGCGTTCGGCCCTCTGGCAGAGTCCGACCTGCTTCAATTTCTTTCGCCGCCCACTCTCTACCCTGCACGGATGGGAGGATAAGTTCCGCAACCAAGTTCCTATGAGATACCATCACACCTGATTTCATGTTAAGGAACGTTTCCACTGATTCATCTAGCACGAGACCTACCTTTGGGTTCGCCCGTCGTTCCTGACGAGTAGAGCAAGATGGCCAGGCTGTCCTCCAGCTCCTTTCTGTCGGTGATCCGCTTCCATGTCAATCTTTTGCTCGAAATAACCTGATTGGATCCTTGGACAGGCGCCAGACTCCAAGTAGGGCTCGATTGAAGCACCAGAACGCGGTCTTTTCCAAGACCCGCCGCCTCGGCAGCTTGGACAGCGACGCTTTCTAGATCAGGACTGCAGACCAAAAGGTTGCTGAGGCCCTGCTTGATCTGACGCGCCAGCTCCGGGGGTGTGAAGGAGGGACTTGCGGCAGAGAACACCCCCCCGGCAGCAACAACGCCATAGAGAAGAGCAGCTGCTAGCGGTTGGCCAGTGGAAAAGACGACTACCGCGTCCTTGTTGGGTCCGTTGGCGCCAATTCCATACTGACTTCGAAGTCCATGGGCAATCTTTTCCGAAGTCTCGCGCAACGTAGCCTTGGTGAGGTAGTTGTTAGGATTGGTGGCTTCTGAATGGAGACGGGCATCCTCCGGCGTGGCACAATGTTCGGAATCTATAGATACTTGTGTTAGGACAAGCAGTTGCAGGTATTATACAGCTGGCATATTGGTGTAGAACATTGAGGGTACGGTGAATTTCATAGTAAGTAGCGACATACCAAACAGAAGGGTGAGGATATCGAGGTCCGGAATGTCAACCGTTCTCGGATTTCGATATATACGAGACATGTTCAACTGACTGGGATGCAAAACACCAATTTTCCAGAAAATGAAGATTTTAGCTAGTTAGATAAATAAGCCTGCTCACAAATACTGAGATAAAAATTCGCATTATCATCGGTCTGCAACAATATCATCTTCAAGGGGCGAATAGGCGGGGATATTTGGCCCTCGGGGACATGAGTCGGGAGCAGATGCGGGGCATGTTGACCCTCGGATCCAGCCAACGAAACAAGGTTTACCATGCAAGATGTTTTTCAGGACTCGTAGATGCATCAATAATTTCATCATGACCTATCTTCATAATCATAGTCCATGGACTGACGCTACACTCCATGAGCGCGTGGCCATTCGTAACAGTTGGACTAAAAGACGTTGCGACGTTGAACGATGTGGAGAAGCCAGGGCAGAGTAAACGCGGACCACGTGATCGTCCACCTATTCCATCCTTCCCACTTTCTCCAGACCTTGCGCCACAGCGCCAGCTTCGCGACACGATCCTGCAGACGGGTTTTATTGCCTCGTCGAATGTACTCTTCTTCAAGTTCAGAGGCAATGCTATGCTCCCTAACTGAAGATGGTCTGCAGAATCCCATTTCTCGCGACTGATTGCAATTTGCGGAGGTCGTCAAGAGACCAGCCATGAGCCACCACCATGTCCTTGCCTCTTGTCTCTTTTCGGGGTTTCAAGAGTTCGGATCCGACCCAATTGAACCCTCACAGCTTCGCATGTCTGGCCCGGAATATGGCCACCTTATCATCGTAATATAGGATCTCTCTAAGCCTCAGTCTGAGCCGTCCCTTCCCCTCGCTATAGTCCCAATCTTCATCGAACTCGTCCCACTCCTCGTCGCTCCGGTGCACATACCCCAGGCCATCGGCACCGACACCGTCAAGCGCATCATAGTCAATGTCCAGCTCCTGCTCGTTGTCATCGGCTGTCTCCTCGTCTTCATCCTCAGTCTCCATGTCATCCGCGCTGTCCGATTCCGTGCCCGATACATCCGAGGCGGGAGGCGGAGTAACAACGGCGCCATTAGATGGACCCGATGATGACTCTGTCGCATTATGGGCGATAGGAGGGGTATGGCCTACGCCGACATTGTTGCTCGCCCCGCCAACGGCTTCCTCTGCGTTGGTGGAGCTAAAGTCCTTGGACGTCTTCCCACTGCCCTCTGATTGCCCAGGTATAGTGTCGCGCGGCGGTCCCGCCGGAGGATGTGGAACCGGAGTCTTCTCCTCTAGCACCTCGAAGCACTTGTTCGCAATGCCGACGAATACGATCTCGACCTCCGGTCTGAGAGCCACAACGTCCAGAACCTGCATTGCTAGCTCACGTCCATCGATTCCGGGCCCGGCCGGATGGTCAGCAATATGCGGTACGTACAGGCTACGTAGGCCTTTGAGACCAGGTAAGCGCTGAAGGAAAAGGTGCCAATCGCCATAATCTATGCAACCGCCAAACTCGCGGAGGTTGGACATCGCGCCGGAAGTCATGTAGGACAGGAATCGACGAGGCAGCAACCAACGACGGAACTGTTGGTTCCCAGGATGTGGAATGGCTGCTTGAGGCGGAATCGCAGGCGGCGCGTTTACGGCAACATGCTGGTTTGCGGGGACATTGATTTGGACGACCACGCCAGGGCCATGCTGATGAACGGGAGGGCCGACCGCTGGTGGAGGGATCGCTGGAGGTGGCGGGTTTGGCACATTGTGCTGCATGGGAATGTGTCCATCGTCCGAGGATTGGTCGGAAGAGTCAATGAGAAGCTTACGAAGGGAGCGAGCGTGTCGGCGGATGGCGGTGAAGATGGGGATGAAGGGAACGGAGGAGTTATAGTGGCGAGAGTCTTGTAGGAAGAGAACTTCGAGGGAGTTGGGGGCCAGGGTATCGCGGATGAAAGAGAGAAGCGCGGCGGTTACGGTGTTGCAGTGGATGCGTTTGATGTTTAGGGGGTAGTCAGATGGCGATGAATCACCATCAGCGCGGAACGAGAATGCGTTCGAAGAAGCGGAACTTCGCTGATAGGGACCACTTCTTGTAGTACCATTTCCTCCACCAGTTCCAGTGAATGGGTCGGGTGACGACAGCCTTGATCGGGTTGGTGTGAAATGACGTCTTAAAGCTTTAAACAGATTTTCATGGCCCTGGCAATTGAGGAGCGTCAGACTTGTCAAGGTACTCCAGTCAATCGCCTTCTGTACGACCGTTAAGCTGATCGAAACCCTTTCCAGCTCAAGTATTTCAAGCTTGAGGGAGTTGTTCAAACAAGGACCGGAGATTCTCGATAGCAAACTTCTTTCCAGAGCGACTTGATCCGCAACTCCAGCATTTGTTGCGGCGCGGTAGAATTCCCGCAGCGCATCCAGAGTTGCGCTTGCGTCGCTTGAGCCGTCTTCGGTACTCTGCTTGATGAACTTGGATATTGATTGCAAGAAGGTGTTGCTCGAAGACGAGGAGCCTGTGGAGCTGGCCGCGCTATGCATGCTGGCCTCTGGAACCTTGGTCGTCTTCTGGATGCTTTCCTCGAAGCCCAGCTTCTTGGCTAAGGACTTGAATTTCGCTAGGGCTGCCATCTCATTTGGAAATTCCTCCCGTTTCGCTTGGGCGTACAATGCATCGTTGTTTCTTAGGTTGAATACGCGTCCCACCAACACTCCGAGAACCCCACCGAGTCGCTTTTCGGGGATCCCGACTCCCTTGCCAATTGAACCCAATGAAGGCTCGCATTGCCAAGTCGTGCTATGGTCAACTTGATGTATGCCGTCACCTTCCCACACGCTTGCCCAGTGTCGCGAGACGGCATGCTTCGCGACACCGACCCGAAGCTCCTTGAGTTGATTCTGGCTTCGGCCGATGAGAATAGACATCTCGTCGAGATACGACAGTTCGTCGATATCCAAGACCGTGAGGGATTTTAACGGCGGCAGGATCGAGAACGTCGGGTGTTCGACCAAGTCATCTAAGTATCCGTAGTTGTGCGACGCCTGCGCCAATGGCACAGGAGTCTGCTGCACTGGAAGTGCATTCTGCGTGGGGCCTGTGCCAACCGGGACGCTGGAGTTTTGCGGTGGTGGAAGATTCATGACTTGCGGTGGCGGAGGTAGGCCAGTCGCAGGAAAGTTGTTGTGCCAGCGGATCCACACCCGCTCAAGCCGACAATCCTTCCCGTCGTTTCGATCGGCCAGGCTCGACAGGGCGAGCCAGATATCCCGAAGCACCCCGGTGGGCATGTCCCAGATGAACGCCTCCAGGTTCCGCATCCGAGCCACGGCGAGCGCGACGAGGGTCCCCAGCATTTTCCCGCATTCCTTGGTGATGAGATACTCCGACGTCCAATCTTCTGGGCCGTCGCCCAGGCTAAACTTCTTCGTGTATTGCGCATAGTTGTTCCCTCGCCGTCGCTTGGGGGGGGCCGGGATTTCCACGAGGTTGCCATATGGGTCGCGGACCATCCGGGTGGGTTGCGTCGATTGGGTTTGGTGTGGCGCTTCGCCGAATGCATCGTCCGCCATGACCAGAGTTGCCAGTCCGTACGTCAGCGCATCGACGCCGCTTCTGGGCTCGATGTTGGGCTGGCTGTCCGGCCAGACGATATCGAAGCGGGAGTAGATTTGCGGTATGCATAACGAATGGAGGACGGAATGGCAGAGTGCGAGTGCGGTCAGGTCGTTGGTATGGGGAAGCTGAACGGCTTAGTTGGTTCCTAGCCAGCGGAGAACTGCTCTTACATTCTCAATGATTTCCTGGAGGATGTCGACCGGCAGATCCAACAGCCGAAGCGGTCGCTTTCTTTCATCGACGACCGTCCATTCCTTCTCTTTCCCCTTGGACAACTTCGTTGGTAGGGTCGCAGCGCTGACCTCTACATGGTGAAAGTCTTCTGGCGGTGCTGCAACACTGATAGCGACGGGTGGTATCAACCCGTTCGTGTTACTTTGCTCCGTACCAGATACGCTCATCGTTCTATCGTGAGTTACATCCAGATATAGGATATCCGACGTCGGGTAGTCGTACTATTCTAGCCAGAGTGGTGCAGAAGGGACGGGAGAGCAGATGTCCAGCTCTCTCGAAACAGCTCAAAACGCACGGCACGGTGGCTCGTTCAACAATCGGGGTGGCATCGAACTTCCAGAAAGACGTATAGAGGTACTCTGTACTGATTAATATAATTTCTGGGATGTGGCGGTCGTTCTTGTAATCAAAATCGGGGGGGCTGGAGGTGGTATGAGAGGTGAACTGGTGGTGGAGGGGAGACGGACTGCGGAGGTGATGAAATGGGTGATGCGTTGATGTGGTTGGCGGGTTGAATGAGGCGGATACTTCATGCTCTTGGGAAATCCACCCCCGGACATCTCAAGAAATACAAAAATTACGTCTTATTACAGTTGGAGTCCGGCCCCGTACAACACGAAGGTTTGGGATCACATTGTCAAGCTCCGGTGGCACAATTCTTTCTTGGATGTCCAACCCCAGAGTCAAACAACCTTGAAAGTGGAAATGCGATGCGACGGCCCCTTGCTGATCGCTCGTCACTAGTCTCAATATTACTAGTCTCAATATATGCGGTCCCGCTGTACCTCGCCTTAACGCCACTGATGATAATAAATCCGCTAGTCCCATCGACGCAATTCACTCCACAGCCAAACCACTTAATACGGAGTCCTTTGCAAAGGTTCACCTCCTCCCACTGACGCTTCCACTCCTTGATAGATCCCCTATGTGGCCCACTGATGATGCGATGCTATCACTCCTACTACTGTCCACACTCCTCCTCCCAACGAGGCTTGCACTTGAGCTTCTCCTTCTCCACCTCCTCGTCTCGTTTGGATCGGCGGGAGACAGACCAGATGCTCGTGCGAAGAGGTTCAGGATATCGGTAAGGGAGATGACGCCGCATAGATGGCCAGACAACGTTGCTCCAGGAAGCGCCGAAAGTTGTGCTGAGGTAAGCGTGGAAGGTGTCTGGTTGGTGACAGGTGTGACGGGTGGGTTAGGAGCGGTGTGCGAAAGGGAGCCAGACGAACTGAAAGCGGTCGAGTGTGGGGCATTCGGCGGCGGAGAGCCGGCATGGAGTGGTGGTGGAATAACAGGCGGCCCGCTCGGAGGAGGTGCCAATACGGAGGGAGTTAGAGCCGGCGTGGAAGGGCCAGAGGAAGCTGGAGAGGGTGCATCGACAACCCACATTCTGTAGAAGTTAGCGAAATCCTCCCAAACCGCAGGCGGGCGCAGATTTACCTATGCGAACGTGTTGCGACCAGCTTTGCGACGGAGTGTGCGAGGGTTGAGTATGGATTGACATGAAAGACGGGATAGGAGTCTTTGCCATCGTTGACCCCACGCTCTGAGAGGATGACGGAGATAAAATGGATACAAGAGGATCGCAGGAGCGGAAGGGAGGTCGACTTCGTTAAGAGCTGAGGTTCAATTAGCAAGCGAAGGACTCGTAAGCGGAACTATTTGCCTTACCCGAACATCGACGTGTGAAATATTGCCAATCACATTATGCTGGTCGTCAAGGACCGGGAGAGAAGTGATGCCAGCATTGTGCATAAGTTCCAGAGCATCGGTGAGTGGTTTATCGCCGCTGCGATATGTATTAGCATTGATCAAAGCACACTTTCGTATATCACCTACTTGATAGCAACGACCTCCTTGCTGCCCACATTCAGTTCTCTCAAGGTCAAGGAATATAACCCCGCCACCATCGGGAAGTGCTTTCCATTCTCCCAAAAGAACCTCACCAGTCGCAGCTGGGTCAAAATGCCTACAACCTCTTTGTTCTGCTCTCCATTTTTGACCACGATGATGCGATGAACCCCACTCCCAAACAGCTCAACGGCATTCGCGAGCGGAGCGCTCTCCGATAGCGTCACCAGCGGGTCGGCGCGTCCAAGGTCTTTGACATCCTTTAAAGGAATAGGCTTGCCTTCGCGACCGCGTCGAGCAAGTTCGCGGAATGAGGAGATGTGTGCCTCGTCCGGTTTTGCCAATCCGACGACAAGGAGGAGATAGGCGTTCAGGTCCGAGTAGTCGAAGGTCCCCACGGCAGTTCTGCTGTTCGGATTCTCCCGCAGGAGGACAACATTTGGGGCTCCGGAATTGATTAGTAGCTGGAAACCCCGTTAGACGCGCGTGAACAGTTAAGCACCTATCTCCGGATGCTTACCTCCGTCGCTGCTTCCACGGTCATATCCATATCCACAAACCGGACCTCCGCTTGATCCACGACCTCCCCAACCGTCACCGTCTTCCAATCCCTCCCCTGCCCCATTTGCAGCCCCGTGTCATCTCCCGGTACCCTTCCGACAGGGGGGTTGTTCAGTAGGTCCTGCAGTGCTTGCTGCGTCAAACTGGGTGTTCGGTGCGGGCGAGGACTTATCGGGCCGCGTAGATTATCCGCCAGCGCTGTGCGGTGCGAGTTATGTGGGGAAGGGTGTTGTGACATTGACGGGCTGGACGGAGTGCGTAGGTAGACGTCGCGCGAAGGTGGAGAGCGGATGGTGGTCGAGGTGTTGGAGGAGAGGAGCTGAAGGGGTCGAACCGGGGGAGACTGGCTTGATGCAGGAGGTTCGGAAGGTGTTCTACTTGCAGGCTTGCTTGGCAACGGTGGGGAGGCGAGTTTCTTTGTCGGATCGTCTGCCATTGTTTCTTAAGTTGTTTCTTAAGTTCTGTGACACGGTATGGAGCGGCTATCAGATGAGTGGTTGTATCGTCGACACTGGGGTCCGGGAGGCGAAAGTGACGTGATGGTGTATTCTCCGATAATGAATTGATCAGGCTGGATAAGGGAGAGGCAATTGATTTCGGCTTGTATGAACCCCGGTAATATTAACTAACTAAGTTGTCCCAGTTGCGTGTCTGCGGAATATTGGGCGGTAAATGGTAAGAGCGGTGACAGCGAGTACTTACAGCCTGAGATACGGTGTCCCTCATTCACGTGGTGTTGTGATGCTGCTGTTGCGACCCTGGTGTTATCTATGTACTGTCAGGTACCATAAATAGTAATGATGTCCCATAATACACTGGAATATCCGCGCCCCTGGTTCGTCAGCTGAAGCTTACCTCATCCACACTGTGGACGCTAGACCCTTAATCTAGCGCCTACACTCTAAACGATAATGTCGTCTAAACGATAACTTAATACATACTCCGCGCTATGAAGTTTATAGATACCAAAATTCCATCACCAACACTACTATTCATCTCCAAATCGACATCGCCAGATAGGATCAAGCCTCATGCTTCCGATTAAGCGCGAAATCTCTACATGTATGTCCTTGAACGCCTTCCGGTGGTTGATTTGGCGTGTCTTCCAGCCCCTAACCCATTTGTCCAATTCGGCCTGTTTCTCGCGCGCCGTGCGCTCCTTTATCATAGATCTAGCTTGTTGTGAAGTAATATATCCCATTTCGGACCGGAGAACACGTTTGTTGCCTCGTTGTCGTGCCGCACGTGCTTGGGATTCCGCCATGTTGGCCTGTATCGTGTGTGACAATTGCTCGGCTTGGAGGGCGAATTGGAGGCTACCGTTGAGGCTGCTATCGAAGTTTTGCACAAGAAGTGGTGGTAAATTTAGTTTCTCAATGTTGGCTAAGCACCATCGTACATGGTTGCGTGGCGTGGCATAGTCTTTCGTTGGGGAAAGTAGCCGCTGAATATCGGTGTCTGGAGGTGGCGTTTGATCTCGAATTCTAGCACTATGATCGTATGCTGTAAACGCGGCATCGATTGCCATCTTATCCTCACGGAGTTGGCGTAAAATCCGCTCAGGATTGTGAGGAATAAGGCCTGTTTCTTTCCATCCCTTTATAGTTGTTCGCGTCTTGAAAGTGTTCGTACGGATCGACTCGAGTGCGGCCAGAAATTCCACTCGATTAAATTGCGTGCAGCCAGTGCGAGTGGCTGCATCGACGGCCTCTGCATGCCAGTGTTTGTAAGGCTGAAATGGGCCGACATCAAGCGGCTGGAGGATGTGGCTTGTATGAGGCGGAAGACGAAATGGTATAACGTGGTGGGCTTCGAGTATCTCGAGGAACTCCTTCGTGCAGTGGCTATCGAAACCATCGAAGAGTAAGAGTCGGTATTTACCGCGTTGATGCTTAGACGAATGCTTAATAAAATGCCTTGCGTAGATTAAGCTAATTTCGTCGTTGTTAAAGCCTATTTCAGAAAGGCAGACCGCATAGTCATCGGGTAAGTTTTGGAAGTGTTTCTCGAGAAATGCAGATCCAGGTAGAATAATGAGAGGCGGTATAACTGTACCATTACCACTTACCGCTTCAACAGCGGTAAGTGAATCTCGACATTCTGGAGATGGAATATACTGCTTTTTACTCGGGTAGAATGAAATAATCTATTGGTGTTTGCCTACACCGACGCGGAAGCCAGTCTCGTCGAAATTCCACATGTCCTCGGTCGCGATTCCGTGTCGGATCTTAATATGGTATAGCTGCTCAAACCATCTCTCGAGAGCCTGGATATCATGAGCAGCTTTACGATTAGATCAAGTACACGTGCTTTCCGTGCATAGACCTCTGGCTCTCTAGATTCTAGATTCAATAGCATCATTATTTTTCGGCATAATGGCGGAGGATAAATAGGCTTAACTCCGCTTAAGGAGACTCGAAGCTGTATCAAGTTATCGTTTAGACGACATTATCGTTTAACTAGATTAAGGACCTAGCGTCCACAGTCTGGATGAGGTAAGCTTCAGCTGACGAACCAGGGGCGCGGATATATCCGCACCTCTGGTCGTGCCGTCGTGGCCGTGATATAGCGATCATGACTAAGCAACATGTCGTGGGCCAAGAACGGACCCCTGCCAAGAACCCCTGCACATCCCATCCAATCGCGTCGCACGCGTCTCCTGCCTCACAACGACTTCCACAACTTCCACAACTTCCAGCACCTTAACTTGCCATGTCGGAAACTGTAACTATCGTTTGATCGATGCACAGTACATCCCGGTACTGTCGTGACTGTGTATACCGACACTGTGCTACTGCATTACTCATGGCTTGCCATCTAACTATCTGTACCCATCGTTTGGTTTCTCATTCAAGACCGCTGGTCCGCTTTGACAATGGCTGCTCTTCATGAGTCGCCCTTGTCGCGGGAATCGCTCATCTTCTCCTCGGTTTTCTCCTTGTCGGCTGCAACACATACCACTCCGACGCCGCTGTCAACCCCCGACCTTGGGAGCATCGAACCCGGCCAGTCATTTGGCGGCGTGTTTGGGTCCAACCAACCCTCCCAACAACAATCGGCCGCGCAGCGACAAGTGCGCCGGAATTTGGCATGGAGCTCGGCTACGAGGTTTTTGGGGCAATTTGCCTTGGAGGATGCCATGAAAGGCCGGCCGACGGAGTTGCGGGGCATGCCGTCGGATGTACGAGATGCTATGGAATTTCTCCTTATGGGGGGAGGATGTCCACTGCCGGAGAGCAACGAGGAGAGTCTGGTATGGCGAATGGATTAGATTGGATGGAAGTCAAACTGACGTGGTCAAGGTGGACTGGTACACCAATGAAGCGCTGCGGAGATTCGTCGTCGACATTAGCCCCGAGTTGACGACGAAATGGCGAGCTGTAAGACCAGTCGGATCGTCCAGAATTCCCATACTAAAGCGAGTCTTATTGTAGGACTTTGACGAGCACTCTACCTGGCATATCTTGATATACACCACAAGCAAACTTGTTCAAGCCCATCGACACTTAGCTCAGCCATTAAAGGACATCCTCCTCCCAATCATCTCTCGTCCATCGAGAAGAGCAGACGACGCCATCGAAGCCCTCACGACCCTCCCGATTATCTCGAGGTTCAACCGAGAACTCCGCGCCGCCTTCGTTCAGGCAGTCGATGCGGGACGTTTTGCCGAGTATCTAGAACACCTACTGGTCGACACCGGTCGGAAGCTATTCTCGATCGAAGGACGTGGCAACGAGAATGGGGAAGGCCCAGAATTGAGCCGCGAAGAGAAGCAAAAGATTCGCGAACGGCTTACGACTCTCTTACGAGGCATCGGCTCTATAGGGCTTGGGGGGGACAAGTCTACGTGGGTAGTTGGTGCTGCAATGGCGAAATTGCTCGACAATTTCGTAGACAGCCGCCACATGAAAGTTGATTGGTACACGCGGAACTCTGTGGTGCGCACCTTGAAGCACTGGGTCAAGGAAGGTTACATGAGATATTTCCAAGAAATTATGGCGTGTCTTGAAGTGGAGTCGGAAAGTGGTCCTCAACCATCTTCAATCCCACCCGCATCGTTGCAGCGGTGCCAAGAGATTGCCATCAACCGTCTGGGAAGAGCACGAGTGGCGGATCTGTTCGATTTCATTGTGAGGTGGGATGGGTCACTTGGCGCCATCCGGGATCTGAAGGAGTACATCACTCTCCCTGGTGCTCGTGTTCATCTTACCCACAGCTTCTCCCGCCAGTTGTCAAGGCGGTTGCTACATGCCGGAGCGACAACAAGTGACATTCTCGACGTGTACGTCTATATCATCAAAGCATTCAACGAGCTTGACCCGAAAGGCGTTTTGTTGGATCGGGTCGCTCGGCCAATCCGTCGTTACCTGAAAGATCGGGACGACACCGCTCGTATCATCGTAGTCAGTCTGTTAAAGGATGTCGACGAGATCATCGCGGATGAGAAGACAGGAAGACTCGATATAGGAGGAAATGTGTCCAAGCAGATTGCGCTGGAAATGAAATATCCCTCGGCACACGCCTTGCAAGAGCAGGACTATGACCTGGATTGGGGGAATATGGATTGGACTCCGGACCCCATCGATGCGGAACCGGAATACAAGCGATCCAAGTCGTCCGATGTCATCGCCTCCCTCCTGACGCTCTACGACCGGGAAGATTTCATCACCGAGCTCAAGGACATCCTGGGCGAATATCTTCTCAAGTACGAAGATTCCGACTTCGAGAAGGAGCAACGTCTCGTCGAGCTCTTCAAAGTCCGCCTAGGCGAAGACAAGATGCAAGCATGCGAGGTGATGCTTCACGATGTGCTTGAATCCAAGCGGATAAACCGAGACATCAACGCATCTATCAACCGCGAGAATGTTAGGCTCGGTTCGGAGCTCAATGCCCAAATCCTCTCGAGCTACTTCTGGCCCCCGCTCCGAGAGGATGCGTTCCGTGTCCCGCAACCTGTCCACGCCCTTCAGCAACGATATGCAGCTGGTTTCGAGGGGATTAAGGATATGCGTCGGCTTCAATGGTATCCAGCACTGGGCCAGGTGGAAGTGGAGTTGCAGCTCCAGGACCGCGAATGGCGTGGAGATTGCCATCCATGGCAAGCCAGTGTTGTCTACGCATTCGACGAGTCAATCTCAAGCATTTCAGGTCTTGAAAACGACCCGGGCCGTAGCACCACTCCAAGTAGGACGGTTGAGGAACTTAAAATCATGCTTCAAATGGACGAGCAGCTGGTCTGCAATGCTCTTCAATTCTGGACCGCCCACCGTGTTCTTGTCGAAGTCTCACCAGGGATTTATGAGGTTCAAGAGACTCTCCCTGCGGACGGTGGATCATCAGGAGACAAGGCAGGTGGAAGCGGGAAGTCGGCCAGCCGCACCGCTCCACCACTACACACGGAAACAGGGGCGCATGTGTCGGCCGTGAAGAGCCAGGAGGATCGGTTGATGGAGAACGTGGACATTTACCGGCACTTCATCGTGGGCATGCTGACGAACCAGGGAGCCATGCCCGTGGCGAAAATCCTCATGATGTTGAAGATGACCATGCCCGGTGGTTTTCCTTTCGGCATGGAGGAGGTGCGGACGTTGCTAGGACGATTAGTGGAGGAGAGAAAGGTGGTGGGACAGGGCGATATATATTCGGTGTCTAAGGGATGACCTGCTAACATGGCCATGATTACGAGACATGGGAGAACGGGTTATGAATATACACGTATCGAGTACTGCATCATTCCGGTCAGATGTCTTTCACTGAGCTCGGTTATTGGCCGCTATTGAGAGTCAATCCATGAATGGTGTAACATGAAGGTAGTGAATCTCATGGAATAGGATTGTCAAGTATGTTGGCTCCGAATAATTTCTGGTGCAGACCTTTAACGGCCAACAGTGCACGAAAGAGCCAAGCCGCGACATATCTCATAGAAATGAAGACATGCTCGAAGCTGACCCGGGTTCAACCATTTGCATCGAGTCTTGATATGCCGAGTCTTGGCCTATTGCAAAGCATGAGGGTGCACGCGGATATTGACTTAGCGCCAATTCAAATTACAAATCGGTATGAATACATCTTTACATCATCGATCACCATCAAGGTATCTTAAGCTTTCAGCCCCCATGCATTGGCCGGCTGTGCTAAAATCCCCTGAGATTCGACGTCTCGCGGACATGGGCAGTTGGGCAGTCTGTTCCTCTGCCAAGTCCAGTTCGTCCCTCTTACCGTAGTACACAGCCCACAGGACCCTAATGCAGTTTAGGAAGATCGACTGCAAGTAACTAGTACTTTGGTCTGACTAGTTAGATAGCTGTAGCCTGTTGTGGGTGTCGTCAGTCCTTCCCACGTCGGTCACTAAACCAGTGAACCTCGAGGGAGGAACACAGTCAAGGGATGGCATAACAAGACTCCGTATGACATGTACATGTACGTACGTACCTTCTTGGCGAAACCAACGGGTGACTTTCAGGGGCGTTATCTCAGTCCTCGGTCATGAGCCATTGACGTATTACTCGTGTGGCCTCAAATCCAGGCTCTGGCAGTCTTCGAGGGCGACATAAATACGTTATCAGTACTCAAAGACGCGACAAGTCAGAAGGGGCTTACTGAATTCTTACCTTCTGTCTCTTAATGGTACCTGTACTCTCTAATCACACTTCTACGCGGTCGAAAGCCTGCGATTTCTGTCACTAACACGGCATTCTGACGGCTGACAATATTAATGTGACATTTACAGTGACTGGCATTCGAAAACGACTGATTCGCGAACAGTACCTATTTGAGTGCTTTATTATCGTTGGTGAGCTAACTTAGGAGCTTGTTAGCGTGTCCCAAGGCGTACTTCCCTTGACCCATGTCCACATCTCCAGAAAGGGGACACCTCAAATAGCCAAATCATCAAAATCAAGTCCCATTCCTCAACGAATAATGATTGACATTGGGTCATTAGCATTTCGTGGGATCTGCATTTTGCAACCAAAAGATCTAGAGGCGTTTCTGTTCCACCAAGCATTGGCTAGCAGCACTGATTCTCTCGTGTCCACAATCCGCTCGTCTGCCAGCGCCCAGCCACCTCCAGCTTCCCATCCCCCGCTTTCTTTCTCCGTACACCAGTATCGTCATCACCTAGCATTCTCGCAATGTGTTTGCAGATGCAGTGAGGGCGTGAGGCGGTCGGTTCGAAGTTCCAGCAATCGTTAACGTCGGTTATCTATAGATACTAACCACTACCCTTGACCTAGATGCCGATCTTTGAGATCTGCGTTAGCCAACCCAGTGCGGCAGTGCCCAGTTCTGCTGTCCCCACGGACCACAGTAATGGGTATGTCTTATTGTTTATTGAAAATCAACATTAGTATTTAGCATATCTTTGGCTCTACCCGCGTCCTCCCCTCCTGCTGCGCCCCATTAGTCCTCAACTTTACTTTTGTTGGAGAGCTCAGAGGTTGCGACCTGGGAGGGTCCCTTGGATATTGAAGAACAACAACAGTTCAGCAGCGAAAGGTTCAAAGCATCAGAATTCAAGAGATTGGCCATTCAACGGGCATTCTGTATGGGCTGCGCCATGTGGAGCTTGAAGTCTACTACCGTAAGTCCACAATCCACACAGGCATCAGGCAAGAGTTCTGAGCTTCGGCCTCATCGCGGCTCCATCATCAGAATTTCAACGGTTCAACCTTTTCCCTCCGACTATGAGTCGTGTGCCATCGATCTATCTTGATTCAGGGGCTTGGCTAGATGCCCGAAACAGGAGTCTCAAAGTTGCTGCGTCAACAATGGCTCCTTAGTCCTTGGTTATTTGCATGCCGGCCGTCAGACTTCTAGTATCGTGGGGAGATCCCATTGATGATTCAGATGTCCAATGCCGCTATTGGCCTTACCGGTCCCTTAGTTTCATGTCGATCATCGGTCTTGTACCTGGCTCCTATGTGATATGTCCTTATGTTTGGCTGAGGCCGAGGATCCCTTGGCTTTGGGTATGGGCCCCAACGTCGTGTCATTGTGACAGTGCTCCAGAACACCAAGACAGCGCATCACAGCCTCGACCCTTTATCTCTTGGTATATATTCTCCATTAAACTCTTTACTCATGTCTTTTTCGTTGCCGATGCGTAGATGGTGGGCACTTTGCGATGGTCATTTTTACCCCCACACTCTTCGTAGGCGATATAGTATGTATGAATACTTGAACTCTCGCACTTCTCCGAGGGCCCTGATCTAGATGTGAGAGGGACGCGAGCTTTATGGGCATAAAAAAGTCTGTTAGCAGTATACTAGCCGGATACCAGTGATATGAAGAGCAACTTCGCTTGAACTCAGCAATTGAGCCATTCTTTCAGTTCGCAAGCATATTCCGTTCAGCTGTGCCACTGTGCATATACATATTTTTTCTTTCTCCTCGGCCCTATTCTCTCCTTTCCCTCACTGGGTCTTATCATCATGGGCAGCGCCGATGGGGTGTGCAAATCCACTGCTAATGCAGGAAGTCCTAAAGGAGCAGCTCAAGGTTTGTCCCAACGAGACATTCAATCTTGTTCTATTTTTACTGACCCATTTCCTAGTCTCTTTCAATGCCAACTGTCCAGAGGACGAACTATTTGATCTGGAGCGCAATGTAGAAGTTGCGCGGCACGAAGAGGAGCTTCAGAAGTTCCTCTCATCCACGGAATGGCCGAAACAATGGAAAGCCTGGGGTTCCTTGTTTGGCTGCTTCTTCCTCATGTTCAACTCTTGGGGCCTTGTGAATGCCTACGGCACATTTTCATCTCATTATATGCAACACCTAATGCCAAATCGGAACTTACTCCAGCTAAGCACGATTGGAAGTACCGAGAGCTTCTTGATTTTGATCTTCTCCGGCATCGTTGGTCGCGTGGTCGACGCTGGGATGGCAAGACAGCTGACTATCATTGGAAGCATATTTGTCACTATGGGTATGCTGTCACTGGCCTTCTGCGCTGGTGACGGCAAATTCGGACAAGGGAACTTCACCTCGATTTGGGTTTGCCAGGGTTTGCTTCAAGGGTTAGGAATGTCTTGCTTCTTTGTGAGCAGCTCGCAAAGTATGTTCCGAAGCATCATAATTTATCGTCTCGTTGTCTTGTTGCCTCCCGTCCACACGCTTACGGTATCTTTGGAATAGTCGGATCCTCTTGGTTCCCTTCCGTACGGAAGTCTTTCGTGGTTGGAGTAGTCGCTTCAGGGGCCTCCATTGCTGGGTTCGTGTATCCGATTCTTACCAAGTTTCTTCTCGGTCCCCTTGGTTGGCGAAACACTATCCTGTGTGTTTGGGCTGTCGTCTTGGTTACTTGTATCGTATCATGCATCTTCTGTGTCCCTAACCCACTTCACATGAAGCGTCGGCCGGAGAAATGGCAGACATGGCGTGCGTTCGTTGATTTGGACGCTTTCCATCATCGAGGATTCAACTGTCTTACAGCTGCGACTTGCTTCATGTTCTTCGGATTCTATGTTGTGTTCTTCAATCTTGAGGAGGTATGCCATTCGCCTTCTTCTCTGCGGGGGTTTTGAACTAACTCTCCGCAGTGGGCCGCACTCCACGGTTTCGGCTACAAAGACCATGTCATTGGTCTTGACGGCCAGGATGAGCCCGTTCGACACCCAAAGGCTCTCCGCACTTTCTACCTTCTAAGCATTATGAACGGTAGCAGTGCCGTTGGTCGTATTGGTTCTGCTTACCTTGGCGACAAGTCTGTCTTTCTATTGGTAGTAATAGCGGATCTGAGCTGACACCTGACAGGATTCCCACTCCACTTATTCATATGACAGCCACCGGTATCTGCTCTCTCCTGTGTCTCGTCGGCTGGATCCAGGTCGACAGCGTAGAAAGCACGATTGCCTTTGTCGTGTTATTTGGTGTATTCTCCGGTTCCGTCATTGGCCTCCCTCCAGCCAGTATGGGTTGGATCCTCGGAAAGCACGCCGAGGGCCAGCGTCGACTAGGACATTGGGTTGGTTTGATGTACACGTGCTCCGCAATCCCCGCATTTGTTGGACCGATGATTGCTGGTGTCCTTGTGTCCTACTTGAGAATCTTTCTGCCTATACAGCTATGGGCCGGCATTTGTCTTGGAGTGAGCACAGTGTTCATGTTAGCGGCATGGCATTACGGGAGGCAGCATCATGAAACGTATCCCGATACTCCAGTTGTACCAAAGGGCACGACATCCACATCCACTTCTGCTACTGCTTCATGCGCTCCAAGCGTGTGGGCCGACGATGAGGAGAAAGAGCAGAAGCCGAGTGATGGAACTGGTGCATCCCAGGTGAGAACCAACACAGGGAGGCTCCGATGATCCGCCTAATGGGTAATCTGATTCCTATTCAACGCAACAAGGAAAAATAGTAACTAATAAAATAGTAACTAATAAAATCAGACAAAAACAAAAAAACATACAGCAATGGGAGTTCCCACGTGGTCACCCACCGTAGTACTATTCCATCTCTAACCTGCTTGAGTACGGCAGAGCGGACGGGATGCCCTATATTCAGGTTGATATGGCCGTATGTAGCAGTAAGTGAAACTTTTCACAATATCAACCTAGCAATCTGCAAAATTCAACAAAACAAAAACAAAAACATACAGCAATGGGAGTTCCCCTATGGTCTCCCAGCGGTATAAACGAGGTCGAAAACAGAGGGCCAATACCGCCGAAAGACGAGGGCCCGTCGAAAATACATTCTGGTAAGGATCGTAAAGATGCCCATTCTCCCTAGTTTTCCAATCTCGCTCTCAGTCAGGAGTCCTGTTCGCAGTTTCTACAGTCTCGCCCTCAGTCCGGAGCTCCGTTCGCAGTTCTACAGTACCCTTCTTCAGTTCCAGTTCCATCAGGTTCGGAGGTAGTCGACGCTATCAACGCTCCACGCAGCCAAAATCCTCGACGCCTATTCCAAGATACGTCTTTGACTATGGCGCCACGACGCACTATTAAAAAGGGCGAAGCCGGAGAACAAGAGGCAAAGGAGCGTCTAGCTGGCTTCCAGAGCAAGCCCCTCGACGATACGGTCCCAGTGTCGGACAGAACTACCTACAAGCGCGGCTACGCCATGTGGCTCTTCAAGGAGTACGAAACACCTGGACTTATCATGCCTATGACCTACACTCACATCCTCTAGATACGTTCGCGACGTCCTACACCGCGAGCCGGACGATACCTGGTTATCCCTTTGCAGCTCTTCACCAGTGGAGGTAGCCTTGGCTCAGGATACATGTCGTGCCTTTCTCCAGACCTATGTCTCCGACTCTTCGGTCTCCCGGGTTGCGTTGGGAGACCAAGAATCCGAGGAGGTCCGACAGGTTAATCGAGTATCAAGCGTCCTGACAGTCTGGAGAGCTCTTGTGCAGGAAGGAGACGAAGCAGTCCTTGCCCCCAAAAGAAGAGAGAACAGGCACGCCGCGAGGCAATGGAGGCTCGTCAATCCAAGTGGAAAACTGATTTCAGGCCCCGTATGGGAGGTTTCCAATGTGAGGTCTGCCCTCTATTTGTGCGGGGAAGGATACTAACGTCCCCGTAGTGGATTGTCCACGACCTTCCTTTGCTTACCGGTATCTCTAACGAACTCAAGCGCCAAAAGCGGGCTGCGACTGCTCAGGATATAGTAGTCATTATGCAGGCTCTCCTAAATCGACATCGCGATATCCTCCACTCTACGGCACAACTTAGCGACTTCGCTATGATCGTGCTCTGTATGGCTATTGGCGGATTCCGGACTAACTGTCCTAGAAACCTGAAGTATGCAGACGTCAGGATAGGACTCGCCAACGTTGGCGGGAAAACGAACGCGTTCGTACGAATCCGAATGCCAGAAAACAAACTGCGAGTGGCTTCCCTAAAGCCTGCGAGCCCGGGGCGCGAGTTTGCCGTGGCCATTTTACCATGCCGACTGGTATGCCTTGCGAGTCACGTCATTGGCCGCGCTCTAGCACGGCGTGCTTTCAGGGCCGGATATACGTCCTTTGATCAAGTTTTGACCTGGCCCAACCTTCGAGGTTGCAAAGTCCTTTTCCTTCCTTGGGCACAAGGCCTGGGCGATCTCCCATTCGTCGATATCAGCGGGTCGCAGTTCTACAGGATATGGTATCGCTGCTGCGAAGTCGCCGGCATGGAGGATCCTCCGATCCCCTACTCTATGCGTGTCGGTTCCGGGGGCAAAATTATTGGAATTCTCGGCGAGTTGCTTGGGAATTGGATGCTTATGCACAAATCGAATACTCACCAGGAGTATTATTTCCCGGATTACGTGTCTCAGAATCTAGCGCGTGTCACGCTGGGCGTGCTCGCGCCTCCTGAAGATGCCCTTTTCTCCCTTCTGTCGGACTTATCATCCACGGCGGATCCCTTTGCCCCATGCCACCTGAGTGAAGAAGAGTTTAAAAAGCTTCTTGAGAGACGAGATGTCCAAGCTCTTCAGGACCATAAGACAGGACAGCGCAACCTATTGGACCAGTTATCCTACTTAGCTATTCGAGAGAAGCGGGAGAAATACTTTCGCAATATGGAAGATGCACGGGCGCTGGGTGGCAATATCACCATTACCGAGTCGCAGATTTCGAACAGCGACGTCATCGTTGATGCAACCCCCGTTGATGAAGAAGGCCGGGCTTCATTTATTGAGTTACTGGCTAGCTACTCCCGCCTTTTGAAGAGAAGCAAGAAGAATGACCCTAACCGAAACGTTCCAGATCTATGTCCTCGGTCTATCTGCGTTCTTTGCGATCCGACTGGGAAGGCTTTATCTTTCTCACAACATTCGTCTCTCACCAGGCACTATCGGATCATACATTTACGGCATGGTCACCTAGACGAAATGCGCGAATGCCCAGTTCCTGGCTGCGGCTTGGCTATTGACGCGGGCGTATCTCCGTTTTACTGTCACTTAGAACGCCAGCACGGCAAATACTATACGCCCGCTGCTCATCGACACATCGAACGTTCAATCTGCGTCCTTTGCGATCCGACTGGGCGTCGGTTGTCCTTTTCCCAGCGCCAGAATTTGACAGCACACTTTAAGGCTGATCATCTACCCTTGGGACATCTCGATCAAGCTCGTCAATGCCCAGTTCCTGCCTGCGGGTCAAAGATTCAAGCTGGAATACAACCATTTTGCGATCACTTGCAGCGCACGCATGGGAAGCATTACACGCCTCATCTATGCAACAATGGGTTAAAGCAGCGTGAACATCATCGATCGTATAGGCGAGTTCAACCAACATCCGAATTTCAGAAAAAGAGCGCAGTTGCAATTAGAGCAAAACGGAAAGCAGTTGATGATATTGGGAGGCCCGACTTTGATCTGCTCGAGCAAACGCTCCAGGACGAAATCTTTGCTGTAGATTCGGATGAAGACCCGGTTGCGAAGAAACGAAAGCAAAACGTAGTTGCAGATTATTAAAGAGTTCTAAGTTGGGCAACAGTTGATATGTTTGACAGCATCAGAATCATTCGGCTCGTTAATGAATTTGGATATAACCTAGGAGGAAATTGCAGCGTAACTCATTCCCTTCCGACCTTCGATGCTATGATATTTATAAATCATCATCGGAGAGTCGCTGAAACGCCTTCATCTGCAAATACATGGCGTCACGATATTGTTCATGAGAAGAACCCGTCTCCCGCGACGAGATCGATGATGTACAAGCTGACTTAGCCTCCCCTCCATTTAACGGGAGGACACTCGGTTCTATTGGGGAACTTGCCAAAAATCCAATGCCATGGCTTGCCTTCTCTTTCTTCAAGCGCTATTCATACACCGGCTCTCACCGCAAATATCTCCGAGTATCGATACCTCATGATAGTCATCTACATTAATAGTCGCATAGCCCAGGTCACAGTGTTCGCCTCACACTTCGTACCATCCGCCATCGTCATCGGCGTCGCGCATCCCCAGACGCATTGCCCAAACGTCGTCCCATCGATGCAGTAAAATCCGGTCTCCGAGCATGGGACCTGGCCGGCTGCGCATGAACCTTGCGGATTAGCGACAGGGGCGGCAGGAACAGGCTTGGCCGGAGCAAGTGGCGGTTGGGCTGCCGCGAGCGAAGGTTTTGAAGAGACCGGCGCAGTAGTGGGGACTGCGAGTTGCTGCTCAGGAGCAGCGTTAGAGGGAGAGGCCGAGGGTGCGGCGGAAGAGGCACCGGGAGCGAAGACTCCACCGGGGGGATTGTTGCCAGCGGGAGCCTTAGCAGCGCCGCAGTTCGATGGGACCGCGATTGGGAACTGAGATTGAGCGGGACCAGCTGGCTTCTTTGTAGTGACGTACTTCCCTGGGTTGGGGAAGTCGACGTTCACGGATTGAGTGGTCCCGCAAGATCCGGAAATCTCGCCGATGTTCGCGACGAACAGAGGCGGAAGCTCATTGAGCTTGTCTTGACTAGAGGTCCGAAACGAATATGAATAATATGAATAATATGAATAATTTGCGAATATGAATAAAGTCTTGGCGAATAATGTGAATATGAATACGCCTTATATTCATATTCGCGATATTCATGAATATTCATATTATTCATGAATATTTCACATAGATCTAGGCAAATAAAATTATAACATCTAAAGCCTCATTACTATAACATGTCAAGGAGTGCTTGGGACTGTTAATATAATAATCAAGGCGTAGATATACTGTCGATGTTCATTTGGTCAAAAACTAATAGTCTGAATACATTAGATATATGACAAGTCGCCAAAGAAAGAAAGGAAAAATAAAAGAAAAGTAGATATCGTAGTATATCACTATCCCCGTAGTTCTCTATGCATTCCTAACGGCCATGAAGAGTCCTAAAATAGACTATCAATTAGGAAAGGATTCGTTATCATAGTGTCCCTTCAGGAGTACAAGCCATCTCATCGTCTCTGCATTCAGAGAGTGTCTCCTAAGACCTAGCACGTCTCGCGCACCACTAAAAAGACGTTCTACGCCTACTTCAGCAGAGGGAACCGGGAGATAGTCGCGTGCCGCTTGAGCCATGCAAGGAAAGTCAGGTGCATTTGCTTTCCACCATTTCAATACCCAGTCAGGGT